>NC_083480.1:17532603-17619512 GCF_030014155.1 Tachysurus vachellii | reverse complement strand
ATTTAAGCATAAAGTCCTTAATACATAAAAACTACGTACTTGTATTGCATTATTTTTAATGTGCTTGAAAAATTTCTCGATTTTCTCTGAATTTAACTTTCAAACCTCTCCTGTGTTGTTTTTTTATTGCCTGACGTCTTGACGTACTGTGCGTCTTTACGTTATGTGACGTAACAGCGCGCGAAATACTGTTTACGGAAGTTCACAGAGAAGCCACGTGGTTGTGAATCCTTTACACCGCTATTTATACTACATGCGTTTTGTACAATGTGCTCAGCGGCAACACGCTACTACAATATTTAGGGTAAAATCTGCGGTTTTCTATGGATCTCGAGGCGGATATCATAGAGTTCACAGTACCAACAGAAAACAATAAAACCATCTTTATTTGGGACATAAAGCCGTCATACTCACAAGCCTTTATTTATGTAAGTAGCCACTTAAATAACTTCTCCAAAATTTACTCCATTAATTACTGCACTACAGATTTATACTTATATATTTTTATATATACACTTACAAATATCACATTATTAAATATTATCTATTGTCTTTTTTCTTTAATCAGGTGCATTTATTATCAGAGTCATGTATAGTGACATATTTACTATAATACACTGCACAGGATGTGAAATAATCACTTGTATAGATCAGATTCTACAGTGTGTGGTTCATACTGTATACTATTTATTATCTCTAACAGAGTGTGCCGTTCTTCTGAGCCTTTATTTCCCCATAATCCCCTTTGACAGGAGTCTCTGTGGAGTGTGTATTCTTCATTTGGAGCTCTTTACCTGCTGAAAGTGTGTCCCAATGCCTCAGTGGCCTCCCTGGGCTTTTATGCCCTGGTCAAGTTTTACTCTGCTGCGCAGGCGTCCAAGGCCCAAAGAGCCACAGATAAGCAGTGTCTGTTCCAGGAAGCTCCACTCAAAGTAATGCAGCACTTCCTTTACTTTCAGGTCAAACCTTGACTTGGTTTCTATAGTTCATTTAAGGGTAAAGTCTCTTCAGGTATTTTGCTGTTTATTTATATGATACAAAACCCATTAATATGTTCAAAGATATTACTTATTTATTTCCTCTTGTCCATATGCCGACTGTTGGAGTTGTATATTTCTTGTGTATCAGACAAGAGCATAATGCATCTTACGTGTAATAAGATGTGTCCTGGTATTACCGATATTCGAACACTAGATGTCAGGCTTTACCACACTGGAGAATTCACCTGAGAAAGAAAGCTTCTTTCCTATAAGAGATGTCGTGGTTTTGATCCATCTAACTGTCCGTTTTAAACACGTAGAGAGATTTTAAAGGGCTACAGCTAATTTTCTGCCGATTATTTATTTATATTTTTAAGCTATCTGGTTTAAATATGAGGCTGAAGAAGCCTGATAATAAACAGGTTGTCCTTAATAAATCTAAGCCAAGCAACTACAATACACTATTAATGTATTTATCAGGATGGTAAATAAAAATAAAATGAAACAGCAAGCTTTAAAAGTGCTCTGGATACAATAATGTTAGTTAACTGTTTTACAGTACTGCAGTATGACTTTTTATGACCATTTTTTTATGACTTTATGAATATTCTACATGTTTATACTAATGCAAATCACAAATTCCACATTATTTTGGTCACACACACAAACATAAACAGATTGAAGTGCAGAAGAAATTTATTACAATTTTCCACGATTTAAAAATAGAATTTACATGAACCAGAACTTACTTTTATACAGATAGAAATGTTAAATATAAAAAGTATTTAATATAATGGGCAAAACATTATGTACTTCAATACAGGTAGAAAAGGAAAAATATAATATAAAAATATATACAAGTGATATAAAAATATTACATTATGTGTATGTGTGTATTACATTATATAAATTAGTATGGGTTGTGATGGTAAAGTGCTGTAATATTGTGTGCTCTGTATTCGTATCTTGTATAAAGTACAAACTTTTTGTTGTTTCTGTCTGTCCAGGTTCGACTCAGCACAAAGAAGAACCCAACGTTCCTCTCTCCGTCTCGATCCCTCAGCCATGCTAAGTGCCAAGACTTGGCTAATCATTACCTGGGATACAATGGCTGGACTACTCACATCATCACTGTGTGTAACATCCTTAAAAATGGAAAATGATTGGATCTGTGATTGGATATGAGATTGAACAGCGGGTCTTAGCACTGTTCTCAGCTCTACAGTTTGCTTCCAGCATATCCTGAACAAATGCTGAAATGCCTTACGCTCAGTGTTTCCGTTTCTTCTGCCCAGCTGAAGGACATATCGAAGTGTGCAGATGTTGGCTGGAGCTTGGATCCAGGCAGCCAGGGAGAGCTGCTGAAATACGGCTGTATGGTGGAGCTGACTTTGCCTCAGCATGGAGTCACGTGTCGTGGGGTTGGTGTTGCTGAAGAAGTGGTTGATCAGGAGAAAGGTGAGGGAACATGATACTGCTCCAGGACCGCTGTATCATGTCTACCCCTGCGCTCTGACCCCGACCTCCTCAGCTAGGATATGCAAAGAAAAGAATTCCACTGTGCTGTACTGTATATGTGCCAATAATAAATGCCTTAAGTATTACTCACACCCTGGAGGTGTGAGGCGAACGTGCTAACCACTAAGCCACCATGCCCCCCTGCCTTAAGTATTAGGACTATTTAAATGTATTAATTCATATAAACTATTAATTTATCAGATGTTTTTTCCCCAAAGTGGTTTTCTCAAAGCCACAACGAATTAATTCTGATCAATCGGATTACTTCAGCAGGTCAGGGACAATTTAGTCCCACATTATACAACTGTAAATGCAGCTGTTTCTCCACGACACAGACAATATAGATAGCACACATAGTCCATGAATATGGAAGTTTTTTCAGCACAGAACAATCATGATTTTTGATACGGCAACCATATTGCTGATAAAGCAACTAAAACCCAGCAACAAGAGTGAAAGTCTGAATGTAACAAGCTAATTTTCATATTAACATAATGCACCAATCCAATTTTAGTCTGGATAAAGTGAGTTTTATGCTGTGGGTTCAGTGACTTTTTAAGATTTTTTTTTTATTCTGATCAGATTAAAGCTGAACCTGACTAAACTCTTGGCTGAATTGTGTATCATTGTGTGGTACTGTGCGTTCTCCCAGTCAGATTATACCGGAGCATGATGATCCTCTAACAACAGACCTACATGTGATTAAAGGAATGTGTCTGGAAATCAGATTCATAACAAAGATTCCTCGGCATAAATGGGTGATGCAATAAAGTGTGTTTATTCTAGACATCAGCATGTTTTACATGTTATACCATCTTTCCTTCCTTATATGTAGCAGTTGTGTGTATTGTTTGTGTATGATGGTAGTATGGTATGGTTTGGTTGCTATGGCAATAAATCAGCTGCTAACAATGTGAGCATGTCACATTATGGGTTTTAAGAACATCTCAACTCACAAGCAAAGAATTCTTCTATAATGTACAATCTTTGTCTGCTGGTTTAACCAACGATTGATATGAATACAAATATCTGTGTTCAGATTCAACCAGGAAACTTTATATTCCTTCAGATTCATCCAAAATAAGGCCAGATTACATGATAACGCATCATTAACAAATTCCTCAATAAAAAAGTCTTATTGTAAGGAAGTAAGTTACTGTAATATATATATTTTAGTGGAGCTCATTATAATGGTGTAATCATTATATATTAATAAGAATTAAGTATATTAAAGGTCTGTTCCATTTCAGGTCCAGAGGAAAAGTTGTGGATAAGAGGGAAGCTCATGAGGTGGGCCAAAGATAAAGCAGTTGTTGCAGCGTTTGAGAAAGTGTTACTAATAGTTCTTGGTAAGTTTTGCAGATTATGTTTCTGATTATTCTGTTCTCAGTATTGTTGTTATCAGTATTGACTTCTGGCTCTCAGGTAATGGAAAAGTAGCGGTGGAATGTAGGATCGATGGAGAGGAAATTCTGCCAGATGAGAATGTCGAGGGAATCATTCAGGTAAGTCTTTTTACTTGTTTTTAGTTGAAAATGTTTACAGGTTACAGTTATCTAGTCAAGTCTAGAATAAAATCTGGCCCTAGACGTGCACTAGAGAATAAAATCCCCAGTCACAAGCATCAAAATACTATTAGATAGAGAAAATTAATCTAAATTAAACCAAAAATTAATTTAAAGGCAATCAGCAACCTATGACCTTTGAGCCTAATCTAATTACTGCAGTTATTTAACTTATTTGGTCTCTTTATTGCCCTTTTTCTTAGTGCTTGTGTGAAGTGTGACTCTTTGGTGCCTTAAACAGTTTAGTTTAGTTCATTTTTTCACTCAGTTCCTCTAAGACCACATTAAGCTTTATTTCCTCTCGCTGCACTGAGGTTCTTTTTCTGCTTCAGATGTTGATGTATTTTTTTTAACCTCCTTCTCTTTTTTGAACTTGTCTTTGTTGTGCTTTAATTTAATTTAGTTTACATGACAAGCTGCACCATTATTTAGTGTTTTGGATTTTTTTTTTACTTTTAATAAATTTTTGTACTTTTATACCAGTTTTATGTCGAGTTTTCAAATCTGAAGGTGTAGTTTAATGTTTTATAACATCAGCTCTGACTGTAATATTTATGGAAGGAGTCTCCAGTGTCAGCACTTGGTAACATTCAGAGGTGAACTTAAAATTTTCTTAAATCATAATTGCATTTCTCTGTAACTTGACAAACGTTTTTTTCTTATTAACTTCAAGAGGGAGAAAAAAGTCTTTAGCCATTATAACATGAATGAGAACAGGGGCTACATGTTATATTTAACTAGACATTATTATAAAGTGTGTCACTGTTTAATAATTAAGCATTTTAATTGTCAAATTTCATTTGTTAGAAGAAATGAAATATCAGAATGAAGTTATAGGAGTGTTTTAACTCTCATTTGCTCCAATTCCTTGTAAATCTTAAATGTTTTAAAAAGGTTTATTGGCTTTTAGCTCTCAGTCTCTCTTTCGCTTTTCCTCCTCAGGTTAATGATATTTCATGGAGTGACTTCGAGGCTGCTGCAGGAGAGGAAGAAGATTTACCGTGGAACTTCACACTGGACCTTCCTCATTAACTTTCACTTGTGTTTAAGGTTAAAGACTTTGTTGACCAACCACTAGGCCAAACCACAGAAAGGGAAACTGAGTAACTGACAAACTGCAGTGTTTTATAAGGGTTTTGTAAGGGTTTCATTTTGTGAGTAATAAAACGTATCTAAGACCAATCTTATTTTCTTAGGATGTGTTGATCAACAGATAAATACAAATAAACTCAGGTTTTCAAAGGCGGTGCACTTTGTCATAAATACTAAATACTTTTTTTTCCTTATAAATGAACATATTCTTAGGCAAATGTTATTTCTGCACTAAAAATAACACTGATTCATGTTTTGAGATCAGTTTATAATATTAAATATGTTATACATTATTCCGAAGAGAACAAGAAGGCACTTGTTTACTTATAGTCCATCCTGTATTGAGTTATAGATAATGATTTTTTTTCTCAAGAGTAAAAAAACATTATTATTTCTTTCTAAACATATTAAAATGTTTTTTTAGAATTTAATATAAATAATGTACATTCTTATGTTAAAGATGATATAAAATATCTGCAGCATCCTGTATAGGAAAATAATCCAGGACATTTGTGGAATTATGTTTCAAAATGTTGTCTCCTGTTATTATTTGTGTCTAAGCAACTATAAAGTGTCTTTCTCTCACCAGCTTCTCTTTATTACAGAATGACTGAGTAGAACATTCATTTAAACCTGTTATACAGCTTCACATTTTTTAACATGTTCTGACTGATCAGAGCAGAGGATTCAACAGCACTGCGCTATAAACATTTGCATTTAATTGCCCACCAAGTGTTTTTTTATTGTGTGAGTGTGTGAGAGAGTGCATGTGTGTGAGAGTGCGTGTGTGTGTATGAGTGCGTGCGTGTGTGTGAGAGAGAGAGTGTGTGTGTGTGAGTGAGAGAGAGTGCATGTGTGTGTGTGAATGCGTGTGTGAAAGAATGTGTGTTTGTGTGAGAGAGTTTTTGTGTGAGTGTGTGTGTGTGAGAGAGAGAGAGACGTATGTGTGTGAGAGCATGTGTGTGTGAGTGTGTTTGTGTGAGTGAGAGAGAGTGCACATGTGTGAGTGTGTGTGTGTGAAAGTGTGTAAGTGAGAGAGTGTGTGTTTGTGTTTCATGTATCCCCAGGGTCCTGAAGGAACATTATTTCTCTTCACTCTGTACTACATTAGATATCTGTATTTGATAAAAGCCTCTTGACTTTTAAGCCATTTTTTGTTGCTAGAATTAAATTCACGATATGAGGTTTGCTTGAACATTTCTTAAAAGTGAGTCCTGAGAGATTACTTAAGCTTGTATGACAAATTGTGTCTGTGTGTTTGTTTTAATAATGGATAATATTAGCTCTGGTGTGTTTTATAGGGAGTGAGTCAAGTATAATTAGATGATCAAGCACTGAGACTGCATGACTTTCTTCTGTATTCAGCCTTTATTAAGAAGAACTGGAAGAGTCCCAGGCAGCTGTGGTTGTGTGTGTGTGTGTGTGTGTACCAGCAGCCCATTATCACTGTCCTTATTTTCACTTCCCTCCTTTACCCTCACGACTCTGCAGCACTCGCTTTTTTTTTTTAACTCTTTTTCTCTATGTCTCTATTTTTCCATCCCTAATGCTCTACGTTGTCTTTCACTTTTGTTAAACAGTTTTATTTCCTTTGTACACAGATGACTGTGGATTCCGAGGTTAGATTCTCTGGAATCTGACAAACATGAAAGTGTCATTTTTAGTGAAATCAATACTTACGATCCCTTTGATGTAGATTAGCACATTTACATGCATACATGCTCATGAATAATGGCTTGTGAAATAACGATGTGTGTTTTTGCACATTTAAAAAATAATATGAATTGTATATTCTACACCATTTTATTTTTAAAACAGAATGGTCATATCTTGGTATTTGAGGTTAGGGTTAGGATTCAGAACTACCGTCACTTCCATCTTGGCTTTATTTAAAGGCTCATAAGGAAGTCATATTTACTCGTTACTTACATAAACGTACATCTGGATTTCTTTAAAAACCGCTTGTAACAATGTGTATTGTTAAAAGTGCTATAAAACTGTTTAGAAATCTATCTTAAAGTGAATCTCACACACACACATACTGGCAGCTGTGCATTTTGGTCACCTCACTCACATTCACATGCTCACACAAGTGTATGATGAGAGATGTCTCTGGCTCACATCCTTCAAATCATGGTCTCAACTTAGCTTGAGATCTGAGGTAAGGTAAGGTAACATCAGATATTCTAGATCAGGCAGGTGTGGAGAGATTTTTGCTCTTTTGCAGATGATCATAAACTCCTGTTAAAATGAGATGTCTGCCTTTTGTCTAGACAGGAATTCTTGGATTTGTCCTGTTTTTTTAGACAACAATGCTGAACAATGTTCAGGCTCTATGACTCCAAATATTGATTGGATACTTGGTGATTAGTATCACCATCAGCTGAAAAAAATGTGTGATTAAGAGCACTAAACAGATCTTTAACAGAAAGGGGTCTTGATTTAGAGTATCATTAGTAATTACCCCAGAGGGGTAAACTGACATTAGGTGAGTCAGCCACAGTGGCAGAGTTACTCATGTGGTAATCTTCTCCTTGTAAAAATTGGTGTTATAACGTGACTGTGGGCGTTGGCACTATCTTGTTGTTGCTCTTGGAATTTATATGAACTGATTAACTGATGATCACCTGAACAGGCACAGTTCAAATGTGAGTCAAAACAAGATGCCATGTGTGCAGTTATATGAACTCAAATGAACCTGAACATTTATGGTTTATTTCAGACACAATTCCAAGCTGCAGACTCCATATGGTGCAGCTGGGACTCAATGTTTAAGGGCTCTAAACTACTGATCAAAAACATCTCAAACATGTTGGGATAACTGAAAGAGAGAGTGTTTCACCATGACCTTTGTGTGGTCTTGCTTCTGGTTACTCGAGCCAGAAGGTTGTGATTTCTGATCCTGGTTCCTAAACTGCTACTGCTGTGTCTGTGAGCAAGACCTTTAACCTTTGTCTCGCAGATCAAGATTTTTTGGCTTACTTTAAGGTGTCTGAAATGCAGATTATTCTGTATATTGTTTTTCATTTTAACTACAAAACTAGGTCGATCTCTACCTTTAATGTATATTGAAAAATAAAAAAAATAAATAAACGCAAGTAAAGAAATGCGAATATTATAGTGAGTGTATCAGTGGCTTGATGAGACAGGTTTGCTTGATTGTGATTTTAGTTATAGATTGCATAAACAAGATAGCTGGATGTATTGTCTATAAAAAATGATGCAATATTCTTTATGCCAAATAAAAGATGCGCAAACAACATGCAGCAGAAACAAAGTGACACTACACCACTGTGCGTTAAAATGTACACCTATGTGTATTCATATAAACCTATATAAATCGGTTTAATTCAGCTTTTATTATTCTATATCGCACTGATATCTTAAGTATTGTTTTCTCTGAGTGAAAGTCGTTTTCCAGGCGTGTTGGGAAAACGGAAATTAGCGCATCCGACACTTCTCTCCCCAAATTACGCCATTCATCTTTAAATACTTATCAGCTCTTTTCACTTTTTAAGCTGGAAGCTGTATTTAAGCTTCGAGATGGATCCTTCAGACAGAGAGGTTTACAACAAGCTGACAAAAGACTCCGGATTTATTGTTAAGGTAAGAGAAAGAGGCTTTGGTTTTAATACAAATCCTACTAATAATAAGCGCAATTATTTTAGCGCATGTCGTATAGATATAGTGCTAATATTTCACAGGTGTAGAAATTAAAGTGATTGAATAGGATCTATATAAATTTCATTAAATAAGTTGACTAATATATAAGTTTTTTTTGTATGCACCTGGTCAAATTTGTGTCTACTATCATATGTTCATCTTTTATAGTATTGCTCATAATGAATGACTCACTGAAACCAGTTAATTCATATCATGGGCTGCTCTCTAATCTGTATTCCCTCTGCCTCAGTTTAATTATTCTCAGGGAGAATCTGAAAGATGGCAGGTCTTCATGCTTTCACCTGGCTGTGCACTGTGTTCATCTGCATGGCACATGTGTGCTCCATGCCTACGAACTGCAGGCTTCAGAAGAGACTGATGGAGGAGTCCCACAATATTCTGGAGAAAATGGTGAGCTGCACATTCATCTGATGCGCATCATGTAAAAAAAGAACTCAACATGTCCAACACTGAGCATCATATCTGCTTTTGTTGTCTATTAGGGAGACAGATTTCCTTTACACTGTTTTGAAGGCAGTGTTCTTGTCCCGTTTCCTGAGGCCGCGTTCCAGTTCAACACGTCTCAACAGGTGAAAATTAATTAGATATTATCTGTAATGTGTTTCAACATTTGTCAGATTGCTACTTCCTTTCACATTGTTTGAAGTTGTATTTTTTTATTCCTGCATTCTTTCAGTTTTTAGTTTGATCTAGGAATAACTTAATTAAAGAAAATTTCACTCTGAGACATATTCTGTACATTTATGTGTACACTGATATATCATCAAAGTGAATTTTTGCTAATGTGTTGCTCAGTGTTTCTTTGCTCCATTAAGAAGCAGTTAGCAGTTTTTTTGCCACTCTGATGTCACAGAAGGACTAACGATTGTTCATTAGCATTTAATAGGAGAAAAATGATCTGAAACATAAATGTATAACAGCTGGACTGTGATGAGTTACAGCAGAGACATGACTTTAGTTTGTGACCCACAAGATAATTAATGCAATGCCATTGATGGCAGTATTAGCATGAAGGTTGAAGTTGTGTACAAATAAGGAAGGGAGAGAACTGGACAGACTGAAAGACTAAAGACCCATTACATTACTCTCTAGACAGAGCTGAAGCATCTCGGCTAGCAAAGTGAGAAACAAAAACGTGGATGCTGTTTGTTTTTCTCCTCAGACACTGAACTGTAGAGTCAGTGTTATCTAAGCTCACTTAAAGGTACAAAGTGCTGCTTTATTTATATCTGATGCTGTGTTTATCCGATGTGACTCTGTAAACAGAAAAATCTTGCGGTTACAAAAACTACTTCAAGCATGGAGGGGTGTTTTCTTTGGTGTTCACTGGTTCGAGTTACAAGTTTCTACCTCAAGCCGAAAACACCATAAATCCCACTTAGTCACTAGCAGGTAGAACAGGTAGTTAAACAAACTGGAAATAGACCAAGAACTAAAAAGTGCTCTTGGAATGTAATAAGAGAATAAACCTTGTAAATCTTGTAAGATTACATGTTAATAATAAAGCTTAATTTGCCAGTCAGGATGAGTGTTTATTTATCTATCAGTCTGTCTGTCTGACTTTAATGTTGGTGTTCTGTGTCTACAGAAACATGCTGCCTCAGCAACCTGGAGGCCACAATTACTCACCACAAATATAATCTGCTTGTTGTAACATTACAATTATGTCTTTTTTCCTACCAAACAGGCTGTTGCCCTGGAAAAGACTATCTACCTAACACTGACCCACATCTACTCCTTGTTTGATGAAGACGGTGTTCCTGAGCAGTGGAAGAACGTCGAGGTCTTTCAGAACATCCTCGACCGCCAGATTGAGGAGAAAAAATGTGTAAGAAAGGAACTATAGCAAGAAAATAAAATGCAATATTTGAGCATTTAAGTCAAATATTTTAAGACCAAATCTGTTGCATTCCTTCAATGCATTTCAACTGAATAAAATTTTTCAAATTTCAGATTATGAACAAAACTCAAGACTCACAGGAGGATTTCGTCAGGCGTGAAAAGGCGCTCAAAGAGTATTTCGACAAAATATTAGCTGTTTTGAAAGAAAAGGTAAAGAGAACCTGTAATAAAGCTGTTACATGCAAACCTAGATTATCATTTGTATAATGCAACATTATAAAATAAAGGCTAAATATTTTTGCTCCTTTTATCTATTCAGAATTTCCAAGTTTGTGGTTGGGAATTTGTCCGTAAGGAGACCCTCATCGTTCTCCAGTACATCCTGAATAAAGACTTGGAGGGAGTTCTTTCTTCCAGTCGCGGCTGAGCAGCATCCAGTGTTCTTATATGATTGCATATTTATTTATTTATTTATTTGCGTTCCAGGTTGTATTTGTATTGAATAAATTTATACTCATTCAAACACAAATCAAGCCTTTGTTGTCATTCCATCCAATTTTTATTATACAGCACTTTGTTGTTGGGTTTTTTGGAGAAACTTCCCAGAGGCACAAACAAAAAACATAAAGCATAGTGACATGCAATATGTCAAAAAGTATGTGCACCCCTGACCCTCACACCCATATATGCTTTTTGAATGTATTTATTCCCTCTGTGATGTTATAATGAGCTCCAAAGGTTTTCCACTAGATGTTGAAGTGTATTTTTGGGGATTTTGTTTAGCTACAAGAGCATTAGTGAGATCAGACACTGGTGTTAGGTGAGGAGGTCTGGGGTTGAGTCGGGGTTCCAGTTCATCCTAATCATGTTCAGTGGGGTTAAGGTCAGGGTTCTGTGCAGGACACTCAAGATCTTCTACATCAGTGTTAACACCATGCCTTCATGAAGCTGGCTTTGTGTGGGAATTTCTTTAGGCCTATGTGTAATTGTAAAAGATAGGGTGACATCATGAATATTTTTGAGCATCATTTCTGTTTCTGGTTAAAGGTTTAACATGACAAGAAGGACAAATTGGTTAGGTGCATCCTGCTAGGCTTTGTGTAGTTTGTGAACTAACAATAACGTCCTTTGTTTGGCTAGTCTTATCAGAGATCCATATCCATATATATCCATTGTACCGCTTCTAAAGTAAGGTTAGAGTCAAGGTCAGGTGAGAGCAGTGTTGTTCCTGTAGGACTCATGCAGCTGAAGTCTGAGAGAATCCATGCATTGTTGAAGCACATTGATAAGCAATTTTTCTTCTACACTTCATATGTTGCTCTAATAAAGTGTAAAGTTCCTTAAGCTCTCACACGGTTTATGTTTTAGTGAAATATTTGATCTATTTGTGTTTTTAAATTTTTTTAGCAGTACAGACAGATGTTCTATAATCGTAATAAATGACATAATGAGACTCGCTTTAATTTTTTAACTGGTAAGTCCCTGAAGCTCTCATGATTATCAGATTTATATTCATTCGAGCAGTGGTTATATTATTTAAGAGAAACTAAAATAGTCATTGCTGCCTTTCACTGAAACCACTGACCACAGTCTTGTCAAAGAACTGCAGCTGCGCCTGCACCTGTAACTCGTCATATTTGCATAGAGAGAGAAAGAGACAGAGAGAGTGACAGAGAGAGAGAGAGAGAGAGAGAGAGAGAGAGAGAGAGAGAGAGAGAGAGAGAGAGAGAGAGAGTGTGTGTATAGTGGAAATTTTAACTTTAGAGATGTTCATAAGAACCTGTCCTTCTATGCTTCTATATTTTTTATGGCTGGTAGTTATTGTGACTAGAGATTGCAATTGTTTTCCTAAAACAGCTTCCAGCAGACCGTTCCCGTGGGACCTTGGTAGGTACAGATTAGCTTGGTCAGGAGATGAGCAGGCAATGCTTCTAAGCCAATGGTTGATGATGTTTTTGTTTTACATGTCCTGTTTGTCTGAATCCTGTCTATAAAATCCTGATGTTATCAAAGATCGGGGCCCTTCCTCTATCATGTTACTTGTGGAGTGTTGGGTCCTTCTGCAAAGCTGAACACAATAAACTGTGAAACCTTTTTTACAATTGCCTGTGCCTACCAGCGTGATATTTTATGCTTCAATTCTCTCAAACCTCAAAACTTCCACGACAAGAGAGAGAGAGAGAGAGAGAGAGAGAGAGAGAGAGAGAGAGAGAAGAGAGCGAGAGCGAGAGTGAAAGAGAGCTAGGGGATGGGGAGAGAGAGAGAGAGAGAGAGAGAGTGAAAGAGAGCTAGGGGATGGCGAGAGAGAGAGAGAGAGAGAGAGAGAGAGAGAGAGAGAGAGAGAGAGAGAGAGAGAGAGAGAGAGAACAGAGAGAGAGAGCGAGAGTGAAAGAGAGCTAGGGGATGGAGAGAGAGAGAGTGAGAGTGAGAGAGAGACAGAGACCAACAGCAGCGATGGTTTCTACACAGAAACCTATATTTCAGAGATCAACAGATCAACTCCTGAAGTGATTCCTAAAATTCCAAAGCGAGGTTTCGTGTTTCATATTTAAACTTTTCCTGAAATATATATTTTACAGGTGTTTTTATAGATATAAAAAACACTGCAAGCAAGTTTAACTATTTAATGTTATATGCATAAATCTGAGCTTCTCTCTAAAAATCCAACTCTCTAAATGTTTGTCAAGAAAGCAAAGTAACAAGGCTTCTGTTTATTACATGAGATTGAAATCCTGACAGACTCACTGCCTGATTTGATCCTGAACTATCTTTGTGGCATCATGTCTTTTTCTTTCCGGGTTATTAGCATTTGATTATTAATACTTTGTATTTAATATATTATTTTGTATTTGTGAATTTTACAAATTACATTAATATGTACACTTACACTTACAATAATATAACATGTATTATAAATGTTGTTGCAGCTGGATCATGATTTTGATTTTGCTGAACTTGTCCTTTTGACTGGAACATCTACGTTATTCAGTCCAGCAAACTGATCGTTCAAAAAACAAACGAATATAGACATTCAAGGTTGATTTTATTTACATGTTTTTTGTTTGTGTTGACTCAATCAACCAACCAACCAATGAATAAATAAATAAATAAATAAATAAATAAATAAATAAATAAATAAATAAATAAATAAATGCTATATTATAATAAAAGCAAAATTTAACATTTGCTCTGCACTTTTTTGTTCTCATAAAATAAACAAACCAGTAAAAATGACGATTAATCAATCATTACAATAACTGAAAATATGTTCCAGATGTTCTAAGAAGTTTTGTTGGTCTCTGGTCCACTTCAGTTCTTGCTCTCTATGAAAGTCTGCAACTTCTCGAGACTATCCAGCACCTCTTTTCTCACTATCTCCCAGGCGCATGAGCTGAACTCCTGTACAGCAGAAACACAATGCACATTCACATCATGCTAGACAGCAGAATTACATCACATCACCTCCACCTTGATTGTGTTTGTAGTTTCTTCTGTGTGTACTGACCTTCTCTTTCAGTCGCTCTTCCAGTTTTACAAAATAGGACCTGAGTGTATCAGTGCTGTTGCTCGCAGATTTGTCCATCACTGTCTGGACCTGTTTCCCTACCTACAGATGATTAAATAAGAGATGATGATGTAAACATTTCTTTACTTCCTCATACACTGGCATATATTCTATCAGTTTCAGAACCAAACTCAGAGCAGGACATTTCTAACTCACGCATTTCTGCAGATTGTCCACTTGTCTATCGATGATGGTCTTGAAGAGACTCAGGTTGTTTGTGTCCCATGTGACTGATGTGTGGTTGTTATTGAAGATTTTGGCGACTCCATTAAAAGTTTCAAGAGAAATCGGGAGCAAGTTTTCATTCTGTAAAGACAAATCGATACATACATTATTTTAACATCTGTTCTGTTGTCGGATAGAAAAATAATGACCGTTGTTGATGTTCTCCATTTTAGCCCTAAAACTACTTCAAAGCAGTGGTTCAGGAATGACAATGTCACTGGAGCAACAAGACTAATGAGTGACGGAAGATTTTGCCAAGAAGTGATTGTCATGCTGAAAATCTGAAATGCTAAATGTCATTTAGTTAAGTAATCTTAAACACAGACATGGGATATGGTATTAAAAATCATGAAAAATGATCAACATAAAAAGCTACATGACAGATTTGTCACTGAATGAAAATATCATTAGACATGAAAAAAAAAACGTCAGCAAATTGTTTGAAGACATCTACAGATCATTTTTCATTTTGTAAAAGCTGCAAATTAAAACTACACCTGGATGATTTACAGTTAACATTTCAGCACCTACCTTTGGAAAGGACACCTGTGGAAAGGAGTTGTTTTTTTCCTCTAAACACTCCAGTGGCATCCGACCACCCTGTAGACACACATTATTATTATTATTATTATTATTATTATTATTATTATTATTATTATTATTATTATTATTATTATTATTATTATTAACAACTGTTTCTCACCATGCTTTTGAGCAGTCCAGTGCTCTCCTCGTTCAGTGTTTGGAGTCTGAAGTGTGTCCACCTGCAGGATGGCACAGCTGCGGCTTCACACACACTCAACACCAACACGAACACAAACCTCAACAGCTCCATGTTAAACACTCAGTAAGTAAAATGGTAAACACTCTGTGAGAAATGGTTCAGTTAGCTCAGTGCTCCTCTGATGTGGTGTTATCTAAGACTGCCACCAGGTCTGCCTCTATTTATTTAACCCACAATATGTTCCTAAAAGTACATGAAGAGAAATGTGGTTTCATTTTTCTTTTCTTTACTCTTCTTTTCCTTTCTTATGCAGTTTGTAAAATGATGCGTATGAGTTTTAAAGTATTAATGTACGTTTTATTCTGTTTTTGTCATTATGAAGCTCATATGAAGTCAAAGCTGCTTAATCTCACACAGTGTCCATGTTTGAGTTACATGGACATCTCTAGAATGATTTGTAATGCAGAAATAGAGAAAGCCCAGCTGCGGTGGCATTGTCTCTATTAGGCTAAAGTATTTTACACTGTATTTATTCACTGTACCATTAAGGATTTGGGGTGTGGTAGCCTAGTGGTTAAGGAGTTGGTCTGTCATTTGGAAGGTTGAGAATCCCAGGTCTACCAAGCGGCCACTGCTGGGCTTCTGAGCAAGGACCTTAATCCTCAATTGCTCAGTTGTATATAAAAAAAAAACAGATGTAAGTCGCTCTGGATAAGAGGGTCTCCTAAATGCTGTAAAGGTAAAATGCAAATGTACTTAAGAAAATCAGTGAACTATAATATGCTATATAAACTATAATATCAGCTGTACGGTTTAGCCTTTAAATATTTGAACTTAAGTGTAGTTTAAACTTGTATTAGGTTTAAAAATGTTTTTTATAATAATAATTAAAAAAAAATAATAATAAAAAAATAATAATAATAATAAATAAATAAATAAATAATAATAATAATTTTATTATTATTATTATTATTATTATTATTATTATTATTATTATTATTATAAAGCATTGTTGTTTTGTTTTTTTCATTTGATAAACGATAATATAATATATAATATAGTGATTATATTTTGTACCGACATTAACGGCTTATTTTGCATTTTTGAGAACCGCAGGGGAAATCCTAATAATACGTACTAATGAAAACACGAACGGATGCAACTTTCTTTAAAAAGGATTTCGATCATGACACATTAATTAAAGAGAATTAACACGTTTGGTTTTTTTCGGGTAGGTGTATTTCACGGTAATTCTGCCTATAGTCAGCTTAATGACGTCACCGCATAAGATGTTTAGTAGCTATGAATTTGATTCTGTTTCTTTAGAGAAATTTACTTTAAGCAACGTCAGACGGAGACAATATCATTTAGTGTTAGGGAAGACATTTTCAATTTCACCTCAATACATCACCATATTTAAGAAAATCCTCTAATCTACTTGCACACCTGGAATCTCGTTAAGTTCAATGGTTTATTTTTGAATGTAACACCTGGCAGGATTTACTGTGGGGTTTAAGAATCAGCTCTTTGTCCTTCAAGCCAATTTACATATTAATAAATATTTAAAAAAAATAATAATAATTCTCAGTGTTCTAAATTTGTGCACTTATCAAACACAATGTTGTGCGTAGCTTTTACACAGTGCTCGAATATATCAGCACACAAAGCTCAAAGTAGTCTAACAAATAGGATAAACTAAACTAAACTGTGACCTGGATGAGAGCAAAATAATTAAGAGCAAGGATACAGAGTTTGGGTCAGATTGAGTATTTTGAAAAGAGAAGCACTAGGAGTTTAATTCAGTCTGTCTCATGATTATTCTGGAGCCACTTAGGGTAAGAATCTGGATTAAAATAAAAATGTTAATTAGGATGTGATTATTTAAATTAACAAATCATTCACATGATGTTTTTTTTCTATAGCGCATTACACAATTTATTCATGTTGACAACCTAAAGGTTTATTTTACTAAATGAAATCGATGATGATAAACGGCACTGAAAATAAAATAATGTGCAAAAATACTGTTAACTCTGTTACTGATAAAGCTATAATTTTACACTTGATCGCTTTTAAACTGTTAAACTGATCACATTTAAATATGACGTTTGTAGTGTTTCGATATTAGCTACATCTCTAGAATATGAGCTGTATAACAGAAAACTTATTATTTAGACGATTACGTTGCACTGGACCTCTAATATAAAACGAGCTCTTGCTGCTGTCAATCACACCCCGGAAATGGTTCCAGTGAATTGATGATCCACTAATTTCAGTTTCAAATGATCTTTGTTAAACGAGCAGACATTGTAAGGCAAGCCGCCATTGTTAGGGAAATGCCGCCTACAATTTGAAACTGAAACGGAATGTGACGTTATGTCATCTTGCAATGTCCATCTGTGATAACGCGTTTGTGTTTCCCCCTCTGCTGATGTCAGACGCATCTTCAATTTAATTGGGAAACAAAATATGTATTTTTTAATCTGAAAGTTTTCGAAATCAAAAAAGAAATTGCGTAACCACAAAATCCCTGCCTATATAAAACGATTTAAATAGACGAAGGACTGCTGTTAGTGTTCATTAGCACTGCTTCAGAAATTCAGAGCAACACTGATTCTAACTAGGACTTAAGTGTTTAGCAGTTTTTCTGAGTGTTTAACATGGAGCTGTTGAGATTTGTGTTCGTGTTGGTGTTGAGTCTGTGTGTAGCCGCAGCTGCGCCATCCTGCATTTGGACACACTTCAGACTCCCAACGCTGAACAAAAAGAGCATTGGACTGCTGGAGAGCATGGTGAGAAACAGCTAATAATAATAATAATAATAATAATAATAATAATAATAATAATAATAATAATAATAATAATAATAATAATAATGTGTGTCTACAGGGTGGTCGGATGCCACTGGAGTGTTTAGAGGAAAAAAACAACTCCTTTCCACAGGTGTCCTTTCCAAAGGTAGGTGCTGAAATGTTAACTGTAAATCATCCAGGTGTAGTTTTAATTTGCAGCTTTTACAAAATGAAAAATGATCTGTAGATGTCTTCAAACAATTTGCTGACGTTTTTTTTCACGTCTAATGACATTTTCATTCAGTGACAAATCTGTCATGTAGCTTTTTATGTTGATCATTTTTCATAATCTTTAACGCCATATCCCATGTCTGTGTTTAAGATTACTTAACTAAATGACATTGTGCATTTTCAGCATCACAATCACTTCTTGGCAAAATCTTCCATCACTCATTAGTCTTGTAGCTCCAGTGACATTGCCATTCCTGAACCACTGCTTTGAAATAGTTTTCGGGCTAAAAAGAAGAACATCAACAACGATCATTATTTTCTACCCGACAACAGAACAGATGTTAAAATAATGTATGTATCGATTTGTCTTTACAGAATGAAAACTTGCTCCCGGTTGCTCTTGAAACTTTTAATGGAGTCGCCAAAATCTTCAATAACAACCACACATCAGTCACATGGGACACAAACAACCTGAGTCTCTTCAAGACCATCATCGATAGACAAGTGGACAATCTGCAGAAATGCGTAAGTTAGAAATGTCCTGCTCTGAGTTTGGTTCTGAAACTGATAGAATATATGCCAGTGTAGGAGGAAGTAAAGAAATGTTAACATCATCATGTCTTATTTAATCATCTGTAGGTAGGGAAACAGGTCCAGACAGTGATGGACAAATCTGCGAGCAACAGCACTGATACACTCAGGTCCTATTTTGTAAAACTGGAAGAGCGACTGAAAGAGAAGGTCAGTACACAGAGAAGAAACTACAAACACAATCAAAATCACACGCTCTAAACCTCTGCATGAAGCGTTTGTGGAGGTGATGTGATGTAATTCTGCTGTTTAACATGATGTGAATGTGCATTGTGTTTCTGCTGTACAGGAGTTCAGCTCATGCGCCTGGGAGATAGTGAGAAAAGAGGTGCTGGATAGTCTCGAGACGTTGCAGACTTTTATAGAGAGCAAGAACTGAAGTGGACCAGAGACCAACAAAACTTCTTAGAACATCTGGAACATATTTTCAGTTATTGTAATGATTGATTAATCGGCATTTTTACTGGGTTGTTTATGAGAACAAAAAAGTGCAGAGCAAATGGTTAATCTTGCTTTTATTATAATATAGCATTTTACTATTTATTTATTTATTTATTTATTTATCTATCTATTTATTGGTTGGTTGATTGATTCAACACAAACAAAAATCATGTAAATAAAATCAAATGTGAATGTCTATTTTCGTTCGTTTTTGGAACGATCAGTTTGCTGGACTGAATAATATAGCATTTTTCTATTATTTATTTATTTATTTATTTGTTTGTTTGTTTATTTATTTATTTATTTATTTATTTATTTATGTATAAGAAGAAAATACGTGTGCAGTACGTATGTTTTTATATTGTGTTTTTTTAGAATATAACGCATTTCACTTTTATTACTTATTTAATTGCGGTCCTGGAGATTGTTGTATGCATTTGAATGTTTGCACATTGAAAAAAAAATCAATAAATAACTTTTTTAAAAAAAATTAAAAATTGCACACGTTTTTTCCACCCACAGCTTTTTTTGTTACCTAAAAACAAAGGTGGATTGACTGATCAATTAAATTAATGCTAGAGCTAGAGTTAAATGAATGTTAAAGCCTGAACAAACACACCGCTAACAAGAAATGCCGTTGCGCATCTTTCAAATCAAGTCCACTGATTAGGGCTTAGTTATGCAAATAAGGACATTTGTAATTGGTCCATGAAACACACACACACACACACACACACACACACACACACACAAACCGAGAACTTTTTCAAGCTATAAATCCGCGTGCAAAAATAAATCCGCTATAAATCAAGTTATAATTCCGCATGCATCTTTGCTATCTTTACTCTTTCTATACTACTACTACTACTACTACTACTACTACTAATAATAATAATAATAATAATAATAATAATAATAATAATAATAATAATGATGATAATTATTCATGTTCTCCCCGTGCCTCTGGGGTTTCCTCCGGGTACTCCGGTTTCCTCCCCCGGTCCAAAGACATGCATGGTATAGGTTGATTAGCATCTCTGGAAAAATTGTCCGTAGTGTGTGAGTGCGTGAGTGAATGAGTGTGTGTGTGTGTGCCCTGCGATGGGTTGGCACTCCGTCCAGGGTGTATCCTGCCTTGATGTCCGATGACACCTGAGATAGGCACAGGCTCCCCGTGACCCGAGGTAGTTCGGATAAGCGGTAGAAGATGAATGAATGAATGAATGAATAATAATAATTATTATTATTGCTGTGTGTGAGCTTGGAGATTACGATTTGTATGCATTAATGAGGTAATTACCATATATAAATAACCATAAGTGAGTGTTACGTTTCGCATTAGTCTAGTGGTATAATTGTAGAAACAAAAATAAAAATAAATATGCAAGCTTTTAACGAGCGCTGGTCTGAACACTGCCATGGTAGACATGGTAGTCTTAAAGACCCTCTGCAGCACATGGTTTTAGTTGTTCACATACTATGATTTTTATTTGATCACATACTAAAGCAATATTTACTAAATTCATTTAAAAATAAACGAAAAATGTTACTCAGACCAAAATCTTAATATTCAATTCAATTTAATTTATTTGTATAGCGCTTTTAACAATTTCCAATTGTCTCAAAGCAGCTTTACAGAAGTATGGAAACAGAAGAGAGAGAAAAAGAAATATAATAATAATAATAATAATAATAATAATAATAAGAAGAAGAAGAAGAAGAAGAAGAAGAAATAAGAAGAAGAAATAAGAATAAAAATAAATAAGTGAATATATACAATTAAAGTTTAAAATTTAAAAAAGATTAATTTAAAATTTGAATTTAAAAAAAAAATTAAAACCCTATATATCTATCCTTCTCCGTCCGGAGGTGACGGTGGCAAGGAAAATCTCCCTGAGATGATCTGAGGAAGAAACCTTGAGAGGAACCAGATTCAGAAGGGAACTTCATCCTCATTTGGGTGACACTCTACAGTAAATAGTGTAAATGTAAATAATGTGCTTTCTACAACAGTTTATAGTGCAGCCGAGAGCTCCTGTAATGGGTCATCATTAAGTCTGAGTTCAGCACAGACCTGATTGCTGATGAAGACCAGACCATACAGCTGACTGACACAATATCTAGTCAGCTTAAATGAATAACTATGCAACAAATGAATATTCTTTTAAAGATTCAAATAAAGAGCTAAAGCTATAAACACATGCTGGCACAAATGAAAAACATGTTATTAAAATGGTAAAAGGCTAATCTGTGTTTCTTTGGAATGAACTATAATTTTCTATCATGTTTTGGGGGGATTTCATTTTACTGATGGGAATTCAAAAACTGTCCTGAATTGTTTTCATAATGTATAATATGTAGCATCATCACTGCCTAATTGGTTAGAAACAGAAAAAAATGAATCATCAGAAGATGGCGGGTTTCGTAGTTCATTTTTTTATTAATTTATCAATATGATCCATTTTTGTTTGTTTGTTTTTGGTAACACAGAAACTGGCAATCAAAACAAACCATAAACAAATAACACTGCACAACGAATCAATGTTTCATCATCAAACTCTGCTCATAAATAAATAAATAAATAAATACATACAAATTAATTAATAAATAGATGATTAAATAAGAGATGATGATGTTAACATTTCTTCACTTCCTCATACACTGGCATATATTCTATCAGTTAGGGAAGACATTTTCAATTTCACCTCAATACATCACCTTATTTAAGAAAATCCTCTAGTCTACTTGCACATCTGGAATCTCGTTAAGTTCAATGGTTTATTTTTGAATGTAACACCTGGCAGGATTTACTGTGGGGTTTAAGAATCAGCTCTTTGTCCTTCAAGCCAATTTACATATATATATATATATATTAATTCTCAGTGTTCTAAATTTGTGCACTTATCAAACACAATGTTGTGCGTATTTACACAGTGCTCGAATATATCAGCACACAAAGCTCAAAGTACAAATAGGATAAACTAAACTAAACTGTGACCTGGATGAGAGCAAAATTATTAAGAGCAAGGATACAGAGTTTGGGTCAGATTGAGTATTTTGAAAAGAGAAGCACTAGGAGTTTAATTCAGTCTGTCTCATGATTATTCTGGAGCCACTTAGGGTAAGAATCTGGATTAAAATAAAAATGTTAATTAGGATGTGATTATTTAAATTCACAAATAATTCACATGATGTTTTTTTTTCTATAGCGCATTACACAATTTATTCATGTTGACAACCTAAAGGTTTATTTTACTAAATGAAATCGATGATGATAAACGGCACTGAAAATAAAATAATGTGCAAAAATACTGTTAACTCTGTTACTGATAAAGCTATAATTTTACACTTGATCGCTTTTAAACTGTTAACTTGATCACATTTAAATATGACGTTTGTAGTGTTTCGATATTAGCTACATCTCTAGAATATGAGCTGTATAACAGAAAACTTATTATTTAGACGATTACGTTGCACTGGACCTCTGATATAAAACGAGCTCTTGCTGCTGTCAATCACACCCCGGAAATGGTTCCAGTGAATTGATGATCCACTAATTTCAGTTTCAAATGATCTTTGTTAAACGAGCAGACATTGTAAGGCAAGCCGCCATTGTTAGGGAAATGCCGCCTACAATTTGAAACTGAAACAGAATGTGACGTTATGTCATCTTGCAATGTCCATCTGTGATAACGCGTTTGTGTTTCCCCCTCTGCTGATGTCAGACGCATCTTCAATTTAATTGGGAAACAAAATATGTATTTTTTAATCTGAAAGTTTTCGAAATCAAAAAAGAAATTGCGTAATCACAAAATCCCTGCCTATATAAAACGATTTAAATAGACGAAGGACTGCTGTTAGTGTTCATTAGCACTGCTTCAGAAATTCAGAGCAACACTGATTCTAACTAGGACTTAAGTGTTTAGCAGTTTTTCTGAGTGTTTAACATGGAGCTGTTGAGATTTGTGTTCGTGTTGGTGTTGAGTCTGTGTGTAGCCGCAGCTGCGCCATCCTGCATTTGGACACACTTCAGACTCCCAACGCTGAACAAAAAGAGCATTGGACTGCTGGAGAGCATGGTGAGAAACAGCTAATAATAATAATAATAATAATAATAATAATAATAATAATAATAATAATAATAATAATAATAATGTGTGTCTACAGGGTGGTCGGATGCCACTGGAGTGTTTAGAGGAAAAAAACAACTCCTTTCCACAGGTGTCCTTTCCAAAGGTAGGTGCTGAAATGTTAACTGTAAATCATCCAGGTGTAGTTTTAATTTGCAGCTTTTACAAAATGAAAAATGATCCTTAGATGTCTTCAAACAATTCGCTGACGTTTTTTTTTCATGTCTAATGACATTTTTATTCAGTGACAAATCTGTCATGTAGCTTTTTATGTTGATAATTTTTCATAATCTTTAACGCCATATCCCATGTCTGTGTTTAAGATTACTTAACTAAATGACATTGTGGCATTTTCAGCATCACAATCACTTCTTGGCAAAATCTTCCATCACTCATTAGTCTTGTAGCTCCAGTGACATTGTCATTCCTGAACCACTGCTTTGAAGTAGTTTTAGGGCTAAAATGGAGAACATCAACAACGGTCATTGTTTTCTATCCGACAACAGAACAGATGTTAAAATAATGTATGTATCGATTTGTCTTTACAGAATGAAAACTTGCTCCCGATTTCTCTTGAAGCGTTTAATGGAGTCGCCAAAATCTTCAATAACAACCACACATCAGTCACATGGGACACAAACAACCTGAGTCTCTTCAAGACCATCATCGATAGACAAGTGGACAATCTGCAGAAATGCGTAAGTTAGAAATGTCCTGCTCTGAGTTTGGTTCTGAAACTGATAGAATATATGCCAGTGTATGAGGAAGTAAAGAAATGTTTACATCATCATGTCTTATTTAATCATCTGTAGGTAGGGAAACAGGTCCAGACAGTGATGGATAAATCTGCGAGCAACAGCACTGATACACTCAGGTCCTATTTTGTAAAACTGGAAGAGCGACTGAAAGAGCAGGTCAGTACACAGAGAAGAAACTACAAACACAATCAAAATCACACGCTCTAAACCTCTGCATGAAGCGTTTGTGGAGGTGATGTGATGTAATT
Source organism: Tachysurus vachellii (assembly GCF_030014155.1). Classification (NCBI taxonomy): domain Eukaryota; kingdom Metazoa; phylum Chordata; class Actinopteri; order Siluriformes; family Bagridae; genus Tachysurus; species Tachysurus vachellii. Next base: position 17,595,126 of record NC_083480.1, on the reverse strand, counting down.
CTGCTGTTTAACATGATGTGAATGTGCATTGTGTTTCTGCTGTACAGGAGTTCAGCTCATGCGCCTGGGAGATAGTGAGAAAAGAGGTGCTGGATAGTCTCGAGACGTTGCAGACTTTCATAGAGAGCAAGAACTGAAGTGGACCAGAGACCAACAAAACTTCTTAGAACATCTGGAACATATTTTCAGTTATTGTAATGATTGATTAATCGTCATTTTTACTGGTTTGTTTATGAGAACAAAAAAAATGCAGAGCAAATGCATCTTGCTTTTATTATAATATAGCATTTTCCTATTTATTTATTTATTTATTTATTTATTTGTTTGTTTGTTTGTTTGTTTGTTTGTTTGTTTATCTATTTAATGGTTGGTTGATTGATTCAACACAAACAAAAATCATGTAAATAAAATCAAATGTGAATGTCTATTTTCGTTCGTTTTTGGAACGATCAGTTTGCTGGACTGAATAATATAGCATTTTTCTATTATTTATTTATTTATTTATTTATTTATTTATTCATGTATAAGAAGAAAATACATGTGCAGTACGTATGTTTTTATATTGTGTTTTATTAGAATATAACGCATTTCACTTTTATTACTTGAGTCCTGGAGATTGTTGTATGCATTTGAATGTTTGCACATTGAAAAAAAAATCAATAAATAACTTTTTTTTTAAAATTAAAAATTGCACACATTTTTTCCACCCACAGCTTTTTTTGTTACCTAAAAACAAAGGTGGATTAACTGATCAATTAAATGAATGCTAGAGAGCGTTAAAGCCTGAACAAACACATCGCTAACAAGAAATACCATTGCGCATCTTTCAAATCATGTCGACTAATTAGGGCTTAGTTATGCAAATAAGGAAATTTGTAATTGGTCCATGAAACACACACACACACACACACACACACACACACACACACACACACAAACCGACAACTTTATCTTGTCTTTCTATACTACTACTACTACTACTACTACTACTACTACTACTACTAATAATAATAATAATAATAATTATTATTATTATTATTATTATTATTATTATTAATATTATTATTGCTGTGTGTGAGCTTGGAGATTACGATATGTATGCATTAATTAGGTAATTACCATATATAAATAAACATAAGTGAGTGTTACGTTTCGCATTAGTCTAGTGGTATAATTGTAGAAACAAAAAAAATTAAAATAAATATGCAAGCTTTTAACGAGCGCTGGTCTGAACACTACCACAGCACCAGGAACAAAGACAATATACGCATAAATACTACTGATAATAATAATAATAACAATAGTAATAATAATAATAATTATTATTATTTTTGTATGATTATTATTATTATTATTATTATTATTATTATTATTATTATTATTATTATTATTATTATTATTATTATAATTAACAGGATGACAATAATTGAGGGAGCAAGACTTCTAGCTAAACTATCAAAGAAAAAAGAAACAATATAACAATCATTTTCCACTACTCCTTTTCTGGATTCATTAGCAGTGAAATGGTAGTCTTAAATACCCTCTGCAGCACATGGTTTTAGTTCTTATGTTTTGTGATTTTTATTTGATCACATACTAAAGCAATATTTACTAAATTAATTTTAAAGTAAACGAAAAATGTTACTCTTAATATTCAATTCAATTTAATTTATTTGTATAGCGCTTTTAACAATTTCCCATTGTCTCAAAGCAGCTTTACAGAAGTATGGAAACAGAAGAGAGAGAAAAAGAAATATAATAATAATAATAATAATAATAATAATAATAATAATAATAATAATAATAAGAAGAAGAAGAAGAAGAAGAAGAAGAAGAAGAAGAAGAAATAAGAATAAAAATAAATAAGTGAATATATACAATTAAAGTTTAAAATTTAAAAAAGATTAATTTAAAATTTGAATTTAAAATAAATTTAAAACACTATATATCTATCTTTATCCGTCTGGAGGTGACGGTGGCAAGGAAAATCAACCTCATTCTCATTTGGGTGACACTCTACAGTAAATAGTGTAAATGTAAATTATGTCCTTTCTACAACAGTTTATAGTGCAACCAAGAGCTCCTGTGGAACTAATGGGTCATCATTAAGTCTGAGTTCAGCACAGACCTGATTGCTGATGAAGACCAGAACATACAGCTGACTGACACAATATCTAGTCAGCTTAAATGAATAACTATGCAAAAATTAATATTCTTTTAAAGATGCAAATAAAGAGCTAAAGCTATAAACACATGCTGGCACAAATGAAAAACATGTTATTAAAATGGTAAAAGGCTAATCTGTGTTTCTTTGGAATGAACTATAATTTTCTATCATGTTTTGGGGGGATTTCATTTTACTGATAAGAATTCAAAAACTGTCCTGAATTGTTTTCATAATGTATAATATGTAGCATCATCACTGCCTAATTGGTTAGAAACAGAAAAAATGAATCATCAGAAGATGGCTGGTTTTGTAGTTCATTTTTTTATTCATTTATCAATATGATACATTTTTGTTTGTTTGTTTTTGGTATCACAGACATTGACAATCAAAACAAACCCTAGACAATTAACACTGCACAATGAATCAATGTTTCATCATCAAACTCTGCTCATAAATAAACCAATAAATAGATTTTTATATAATAAATAAATAAATAAATAATTTCATAAATAGTTAAATAAAATTTAAATAAAAAAGATACATCATTTTAACTGATGGCTGAGATTTTGAAACTGCGAAGCCTGAGACTCAGCAAGCCTGGCTGTCTCATATTTGGTCCAATTATTAAAGAACAGTAATACATGCTCTTCTTTAATCAATCTTCTTACAATCTTATTACAATCCATTTTTTTAATTGGTCTTTTTTATTAGTTTCCCGTTGACACTGGCAGCAACGATGTCCATCCTCATAAGGTGATGCATCACCACATTCCTGATTAGCTCCAAAGAGTGTGCGCTGTAGTTCTGCAACAAAAATTAAAACACATCAAATGACCGTCCAATATATCGATTAATATACATTTGCATATATTACTTCTCTGTTTCAGGACATTTACACTTATGTAAATTTTTATTCACATGTGTGACTTATATTACACACTGCACACATTTTAGCACTACAGAGATATGAGCTCTCAGACACTGTATAGTGGACTCACTACACTACAGTGGAAAATCTAGTGAGTGAAATGTAAATTCTATCACATGGACTGAATGAAACTAGAAACTTTTACCCACAAGCCTGAGTTTCCCACTGATTTAAATAATATGGGGTCCTCACAGGGGTTGTGGGGATCTTTGGTCCAGAACACAACAGACCACAATGAGTGTCACTTAAGATTTAATCATTAAAAACATGAATGAGAAAGTGGAATTGGAAATTTTAGTGATGCTGAAGCTCTATTTCAGGATAAAGTGACATTTCAGGTGCTGTCAGAAGCTCCCAATGCTTCAAATAATCTTTTTTTTTTTTAAGTCTCCAGGTCATAAACTTTGCATATATATTTAATCGTTAAAACTGGACTACAAAGATGACATGACACCTCAATGTTCACTCCTGGACTTTCCCTTTCTCTGGATTCACCATCATTGCTCATGGACCAGGCTCTAATAACATGTATTAGACTATAATGTATATAGTCTAGTATAGTACACCGTATAGGTAATACCATGACATCACAGACTGTATAACGATCAGCTTTCTGTCAAGTGCTCAATGATGGCTGCCTGTCATTCTTGAGGGTTAAACTTTTTCTAACACTTAACCTCTAAATAAAGGTTCATAAAATATTAAAGTAACAAACTTACAGCTTTTTTCAGAATTTTCTTCAACTTCTTGAAATGTCTCCTCACTTTTCGCTCACTGGAGGAACGTCCAACTCTTGCACCATATTCTGCTGTCTGTTTGAGAAGAAAGCACTAAAGTTACCTTAATGAACATCATTACAATATTATTTCAGTCTGATTGTAGCTTTTGAATATTTCTAATAGAGTTTTAGTGTCCATAATAAACATTTTCATTATTAATACAGAATATAAGTCCTGATGTATTAATACAAGGTGTTTATTAAAGACTTACACATTCTTCAAGCTCTTTTAATTGCCGGTAATTGAGGATGTTTAGGAAAGTATACAGTTTCTTGCTGTCCCATTTTTGCTGTTTAACTTCATCTAAATCAGACAGAATGTTGAAGAGACTGACGATCTGCTCTGTGGCCTCAGCCAGAAACCTAATCTGGTCTTCTGTCTGTATAAAAAAAGATGTGAGAAGAAAGTGAGATGCATTCAAAAGAATTAATTAAGTAGATCTTTATTTTAATTTTTCATATGAAAAAAACCTTACCTTGGCCTTTCTGATCTCAATGTATGCCTGGTCTGGAAATGGTTGGTGATTATTTGTAATAATCTCTCCACCCTAAAAAAAAACAGATATTAGAAAAAACTTAGAACATAGAAATACAATACATGCAGAATCTAAAGGGATCAACATTGCAGTCAAAAAATATATAAATTAACTACCAATTCAACTAATAATCTAAATACAAATAAGTGAATTTTAAGAGAAACAGAATAAATATAACTTCTAAATTTACTCAATTTAGCAAACGCAGTCCTGAAACAATTCCTGAATGAGCCTTAAGGTACAATGATGTGATAAGACTGCCATCACGTACTTAAGTACAGTAAAGATACCAGACTCTACTTTCTCTTTTTGCTGAGATGGTACCATCAATGGTGCTTTTACTATCTAGTGTGTATATGAGAAGGAGCAAGTGGTATCCATTTCATTAACTTTTTCAATAAGGCACATCGGTGGTGTTTAAGGCCCAAATAACTATTTAAATTGCTTTATATATATATATATATATATATATATATATATATATATATATATATATATATATATATATATATATATACACACATATACACACACTAAAAGTACAGAGCCGAGCTTATCAAAAGCATTGATAAATATCATTGATATCATTGTTACATGGTACAGTGAGCATCACACTGAACCCACTCTCTAAGAGATCATACAATCTTAACTTGGTGATGCATTTTTGAAACTCTTCCCAGGTTATGAGTTATAGTGTTGCAAAATAATAACTATTATAATACTGTCACAACAATAATATAATAATAACATCCGTAAGAGAAAGAAGAAGAAGAAGATGATGATGATTTGTTTACAGTAGTAGTAGTAGTAGCAGTAGTAGTAGTATTAGTATCATATTCAGAGCTGTTTTAGAGAAGTAAAGCTTCCTCCACTGACTCACCATTTCCTTCAGGAGTGACAGACACCAGTCGTTCTTCACTCTGTACTGACCGGTCATCCATTTGCAGGCACTGCTCCGCTCCTGCACGCTGAAAAACAGCAGTAAATAAAGACACGTCCAAGACTGTTTGGTGTTCATGTTCTCGCTCTCTGCTCGCTGTGATTGTCGGCGACATGGTGCACATCGCTAGCTTTATTTGTAGGTTTGGAAAGGGAAAATGAAGAGAGAATGTAACTCAAAGCTGTATGCACCAAGACACAGTGAGAAAACCCCTGCGAGCGCCTTCACTCCCCAAACTCCGCCCCTTTCGCTTTCACTTTCCACTCAGAAGACAAAGCATAAACAGTCTAAAACTACAAACATATTAAACAGCACGTTATCGTTAACATCTAACTGTTTGTGTTATATGTTTGTGACGGTTTAATCGCCAACAATTTACTCAACATGGCACATTGTAGTCCTGCACTATAAGACTTTGTCTCTGTCAAACTGAACAGCAGTAACGACGCACCGAAGCCTAGAAAATCAACAGAACAAAAAGTTGCTCAGAATTAAAGTACCGATGTTTAGATCTTACCTGAGGGACAAACGATACCGAGATCTTGAGATGTTTCCCCGCTGATGACAATCAGAAAAGCGAACACACAAACAGAAACAGAAATCCTTCCGGGGTCTTTCGTGAACATCACCCTAGTGGAGCGACTGCTGATGTAACGTGATGACGTGATGATGCAATCCGGAATTCCTCCCAGCCACGTTGCAAAAGTACAATAAAAAGCAAAGTAAGATTACATCACCAACCACTTACGTTGGTGACGTAATATTACTTTTCCTTTTATTGTTCCTTGACTAAGTTATGGGACAGGATGCTCCCAACACTTTGTGATGATTTGATGATGTGCAATCATCTTCATTTTAAATATGAATTCAATTCAATTCAAATCTGTTTTCAACAGAAACGGTCTTTTACACATTACACTAAAAGTCAATTGTATTGCCCATTATTTAATACTCAAATAAGTAATCCCTCTTCGCTGCTTCTCTCTTTCTACCCATCTCGAGGCATCCAGACATTGTACCAGCTCTGATTGTAATCTGTGCCATGAAGATTTTGGACCTCCACTGAGACGAGGCCGACTCTGTGAGGATCCTGAGACATCTAGAGATCTACCAGCTCCAGTTAGACTCTGCTATACTAAAGAGGAGATGTGAACTCCATGTGAACACGCCATTTAAATATATCTAATATTAATTAGAATTTTAATATTTTATTAATCTTTATATTATTCTTTATATTAACCTTTTGTTTTATGCTTATCCTCTGTAAAGCTGCTTTGAGACAATGTCGATTGTTAAACGTGCTATACAAATAAATTTGAATTGAGTTGAATTGAATTCATATTTAAGATGAAGATGAAGATGATTACACAAACAGAGGGATGATAGAGAGCATCTTGTCCGAACACTTAGTCAAGGAACTTTGAGATTGTGAGTATATACTGTAGCTGAAAAGGTCTTTAGTGTTAAGATTACAGGATGTGGGACCATGCACAGAAACAATGCTTGAATTTACTATATTTTCATTTTAACATTTGTTTTATTGTCCATAAAATAATTGCCCAAACTTTTTAAGGTATAGTTTGTAAAACTGGTGCCATTACCTGTTGTTAAGTTATGAGGTTGTATGGTTTGTTTGGAAAATTCATGCTAAGGTGTCCATGATCATGCTTTAAATCTCTGCACTGAAGTTATATAAGATAAATTATCGTGAATAGATTTTGCTCATGTCCTCTGTTATGTCTGCAAATGGGCTTTCTTAATATATGCACCTTTTGTTTTTGAATGTGTCTTTATAGGTAACCTGCAGAAGAAGTGATAAGGTGGAGCCTGCAAAAGTTTAAATACAATCTACATGTGGTACCATCTAGTGGTGTGTCATTTGCATTTGTAGCTTGCATTTGTAAACACACGCACACACACACACACACACAAGCTCACACACACGCACATGCGCACACACACATGCACGCACATATACTGTTTAAATGTCTTGCACTTCCATATTTACATTTAAATTTACATTTACATTTACAGTGCTGAATTAACACTTGATGTGTTGAGGATAATCACTGATCATAAGAAACACCCACACAAACACAGAATGTCACAAAGCCACACTGTTGGCTGTAATGACTCCAGCGCTGTAGAGTCAGGCAGCCAATCTTTAAGAACAAAGGTGATGTGCAGAATTGTAGCAACTACAGAGGTATAAAGTTGATGAGCCACACAATGAAGCTATGGGAAAGAGTAGTGGAAGCTAGGCTAAGAAAGGAAGTGTATATTTGTGAGCAGCAGTATGGCTTCATGCCCAGAAAGATACAGTTTTTGCTCTGAGAATGTTAATAGAGATGTACAGAAGGTCAGAAGGAGCCTCACTGCGTCTTTGTGGATTTAGAGAAAGTGTATGACAGGGTGACTAGAAAGGAGCTATGGTACTGTAGGAGGATGTCAGGAGAGGCAGAGAAGTATGTCAGAGTAGTTCAGGATATGTATTAGAGGAGTATAACAGCTGTGAGATCAGGTCTGTAGGTCAGACAGAGGAGTTCAAGGTGGTGGTGGGGCTAAATCAAGGATCGGATTTAAGTCCCTTCTTATTTGCTATGGTGATGGACAGACTAACAGATAAAATCAGACAGGAATCTCAGTGTTCAATTATGTTTGTGGATAACATTGTGATCTGTAGGGAGAGTAAGGAGCACGTGGAGGAACACCTGGAAAGGTGGAGGTCTGCTCTGGAAAGAAGAGGAATGAAGGTCAGTGGTAGTAAGACAGATTACATGTGTATGAACGAGAGGGAGGGAAGTAGAACAGTGAGGTTACAGGGGGCTGAGGCCAAGAAGGTGCAGGAGTTTAAGTATTTGGGGTCAGCCATCCAGTGTGGTGGGGAGTGTAGAAAAGAGGTGAAGAGGATGTTGAAGTAAACAGGTATCAGAGATGAGGATGTTGAGGTTCTCTTTAGGAGTGACGAGGATGGACAGGATTAGGAACGAGCAAATCAGAGGGACAGCTCAGGTTGTCTGTTTTGGGAACAAGGTCAGAGAGGCTAGATTGAGGTAGTTTGGACATGTACAGAGGAGGGAGATGGTTATATTGGTAGAAGGATGTTGCTGCCAGGTAAGAAGATATTTACTAAATCACTGAATCGTTTTCTTTTTAGGAAAAGGTCAATGGGTAGTTCTTTGACCGTCATATTTCCTCTTTCTGTGAAAGTAGGACATAATGAGCACTTTCGATTATAGACTAAATCAGACCGTAGAGTGAAACTAGAAGTGTGACCTGCAAACTAAGAGCAACAGTATCAGTGGTGTAGCACTTACCTGTTTCATTGCAGGGTCTATTTGCATTAGAGGGTTTATTTGTATTTTCATTCATTTTTTCATTTAAAATATTGTAAGATGTACAAGCACGTGTCAATCACTCATCTCTCATCGTCTACCGCTTATCCGAACTACTTCGGGTCACGGGGAGCCTGTGCCTGTCTCAGGCGTCATCGGGCATCAAGGCAGGATACACCCTGGATGGAGTGCCAACCCATCACAGGGCAGACACACACTCTCATTCACACACTACGGACAATTTTCCAGAGATGCCAATCAACCTACCATGCATGTCTTTGGACGGGGAGGAAACCGGAGTACCCGGAGGAAACCCCCGAGGCACGGGGGGAACATGCAAACTCCACACACACAAGGCGGAGGCGGGAATCGAACCCCCAACCCTGGAGGTGTGAGGCGAACCTGCTAACCACTAAGCCACCGTGCCCCCCAGCACGTGTCAATAAATAGACCTTGTTTATTGATGGACGTCCAATTTAAACAGAATTAAACTAATTTGATTAAATCGAATTTATTCTTGTTGTTGAATTTTTAATTACCCCACGTAGTACATAACTTTGAAGTATTCGTCCGTTTTCCACAAGAATTGCAGAACGATTTTATTATGGACAGATTTTCTAATGGAATTCATGCTGCTTGCGGTTTTACAGATTTTTAATGATGTTGAAAAATCAATAAAAAGCGAAATATGCAAAATGATGACAGAAGAATAAGAAAAAAAATGCAGCAAAAACACAAATATCATCATCATCATCATAATCATCATCATCAGCATCATGAGCATCATCACCATCAAACAACAACATTAATACTAATTATTATTATATAATTATCATCCTTAAATAAATAAAAATATTTATTTAAAAATAAATAAATAGATAAATAAATAAATAAATAAATAAACATGTCACATGTCATGTTAACATATAAACAGTGTTAAAGTGGATATTAGCAGCTTCTGATATGTCTTGGTGATTTTGTAGTGGATTTGTAGAAACTGCGCATGACCTGAAGAATGACAGTGCGCGCGCTTTCCCATGCGCACGAGCTGAAACTCTGCGGGAAGGAAAGAAACCGCAAAAAGTTAAAAACCAGCAGGGTGAAAACAAGTGAAATCTCGCTGGTGAACTGCGGCCATAGAGATACTCTCACCTTTTCTGACAGAAAATCATCCAGACTTCTCCAAAAAGCGCTCCAGTTTTCCACTTTGACATGAACAGAGCTGGCAACCGGATTCTGGATCAGAATGAAATCAAACATTCACCATGACTTTTATAATATTTTTATTTAAAATAAAATAAATATGACTAGAAATTGTTATTGCTCTTTAACTTTAACTACAAGTAAATTAACAGGTCTAAGAGGATACAGATTTATAAGAGCTTACACATGTTGTGTAGAATTGTCTCTGAAGTCCGAGATAATTCTTCAATTGCTGCAGCTCACTGGAATTCCACTCTGTGGACGTGTTCTTCATCAGAAGATCATAAACTTTCCTAAACGACATTTCCAACACCAGCAGCCTGCTCTCCTCCTGTCCACAACAAGAAACGATGGATGAATGAATTGCTATATAATATGATATTATGGTATGATACTTTCTATAATTCTAATCGTTTCCTCTGCTCCTTAAAGGTGAGTCTAAATACTGAAAAGCTTTAGATTACTCTGTAAACTCTGTACTCTGTCCTTCTTTGTAAATTTCACTACCGTTCATCGGGTAACTAAAAATGCCTGTAAAGTCCTGCTCGGTTTATAGAACGATAAAACTTTTCACATTGCCCACCTGTTTCGGGAATTTCTGACTTTGGATCTTCATATTTTCTGCCTCGTCCATACATCTCACCGGCCGCATTTCACCCTGTAGGACATAACAAAAAATTAACACATATTTATTTTGTATCACAATTTAATAATAACTCCTGAACAATGTTAAAAAAAACTATGGACTATTATATACTTAGTTGTTTACTAACGAATTAGTCATCAAGGAATAAATATTAAACTCAATTAAATTAATTCAGTAATCCCTGTATTATGGTAAAATATAGAAAATACCCAAGAAATAAAGCAATACCCTGATTGCATTTACATTTCAAGACAGAGAACAGACGCTCGAGAGAGAGAGAGAGAGAGAGAGAGAGAGAGAGAGAGAGAGAGAGAGAGAGAGAGAGTATAAACTTTTACCAGGCTGCAGAGTTTCTGGATGATTTGACGTATCCTATTAGACTCCAGATCGTCGGAGCATCGTGAAAACGCAGCAGGGCAAATAAGAAGCCATAGAATCACACATCGCAGAGTAAAAATCATCCTGTCTGCTTTGGTCTAGTCTTATATTTTCACCAAGAGATCAGGAGAAGTATGAACTGAGGCGCTACCTGCAGGCAGCTTTATATTCTCGAAGCCATGCGCACTATTTGCATGGCACAAGCAACGGGAAAGTTCACCCTGTAGGAGGGAATTCTCCCAGGGACTCTGCTGTCAGTGTCGTGATTTCATCCCTCCGCCCATACAAAGCATATACTTCACTTTTAAATTCATAATGACGTAATCTTTAATTGGCATTTTCCTTGTGCAAGGGTTTTTTTGCTCGCAGTGATGATTATGCGGTTGCATGTTTCTCATAGCTCTAAAAACAATTGGCTTTGTGCCGTCCAAAGATGACGCAACGAAAAAGTGATCACGTGATAACTTTCATTTTCCAAAAAACAAATGACGTGTAGTGAAGGGCAGGCACTTATTTCCAGGGATTTCAGAACAGCGTAACAGATATTGCGTCATTGAGTAGGCGTGGCCTATTTGATAATCTAACCCTAACCCTAACCATAACCGTAGTTTTTGGTTTTCTAAAATAAATATACCGGTATGACTGTTTTGTCCTTCATAGTATGCTGTTTTTTTTTTTTTTTTTTTGAAAGAAGGCGTTTTTCCAAGACCTCCGGAAACACGCCCACTTAACGTCGTATTAATGAAACCCCTTTAATTTAGTGAATGCCGTAGTGAAGCATTAGTTTATTCACCAGCGCGTCTCACCGTTTTGGATGAACTTCATGCTTTAAATGTTTAAGCAAAAAGGTGAAACAAAAGACAGTTCATAATAAAGTATAACACTTTCGTGATTTCCTGTATATCGTACTGGAACTGTCTATAGGTCACATTATTATAATTACAATGTTTCAAAGTTCCTATAATTAAAACATAAAAAGCGCATGAGCAGGTAATATGTGCAGTGATGCAGAAGTGTGAGCCAAAGTCGGAGCACCACATGTTTAAGATATAAATTCTTCAGACTGTTGGGATTTTGTCATGGCATGTATTTTATATGTACATGTATTTGTCTGTTGTGTTTATGGTTACACACTATGCTGGAAACCCATTGAATACAAAACTGAAAATGATATTACAAGTTAATATAGTGCTAAAGGAAAGGTCTATTCACTAAGATGATCGTAAATGTATCTTCCACGGAAGTAAAATGGATGGAGTTTAGACTACCATGCTCGATTTAAAATTATCATAACATTTCTGCATAATAATTTTTTACGTATAACCATATTTTTGCAATAACACACACACACACACACAGCCTCTATGTTAAAAGTATTTAATTATGGACATATGATGATCATTATCATGCTGTGTATAAAAATATTTCTGGACAATAAATAAATACATAAATAAATATTCATTTTGTGTTTTTTTTTTCAGCACAAATGATATATATAATTTTATATTGAACATTAACATGTTTACAGTAGATATTAGCAGCTTCTGATAGGTCTTGGTGATTTTGTAGTAGTTCTGTAGAAACTGCGGGTCACCTGAAGAATGACAGTGCGCGCGCTTTCCCATGCGCACGAGCTGAAACTCTGCGGGAAGAAGAAAACGAAAAAACGTCAAAAACCAGCAGGGTGAAAACAAGTGGAATCTCGCTGGTGAACTGCGGCCATAGAGACACTCTCACCTTTTCTGACAGAAAATCATCCAGACTTCTCCAAAAAGCGCTCCAGTTTTCCACTTCGACATGAACAGAGCTGGCAACCGGATTCTGGATCAGAATGAAATCAAACATTCACCATGAAAAATAACAAACACATTCACCTCTACAGAACAGATTAAAAAGTAAATATATGACTAAAAAAGAGGTTCCCTAGAAAGAAAAATAATCAAGTGTATTTTCTTTTGTTATTTCTCTTTAACATTAACTACAAATAAATTAAAAGGAGACAGATTTATAAGAGCTTACACATGTTGTGTAGAATTGTCTCTGGAGTCCGAGATAATTCTTCAATTGCTGCAGCTCACTGGAATTCCACTCTGTGGACGTGTTCTTCATCAGAAGATCAGAAACTTTCTGAAACGACATTTCCAACACCAGCAGCCTGCTCTCCTCCTGTCCACACAAAGAAACGGCAATTAATGTATTTGATTATGTAATTGTGTTAGTTGAAATGTTTATGTGAACATCTGAAATGTGGATATAAAATGTTACAGTCAGGTAAAATGTGTGTAACAGTGCCGAGCGGTTTACAATTCTCACCTGTATCGAGAAATTTGGACTTTCGATCTTCATATTTTCTGCCTCATCCATACATCTTACCGGTCGCATTTCGCCCTTTGAAAAAATACACAAATATATATTAAAATGCAAGTGATCTACTGAAAATTAAGGAGTAGATAATGGCTTATTTCAGTATTAGTATTTCACAATTAGCTTAGAGAGAGAGAGAGAGAGAAGAGAGAGAGAGAGAGAGAGAGAGAGAGAGAGAGAGAGAGAGAGAGAGAGAGAGAGAGAGAGAGAGAGAGAGAGAGAGAGAGAGAGAGAGAGAGAGAGAGAGAGAGAATATGAGAAGAGAGAGCGAGAGAGAGAGAGAGAGAGAGAGAGAGAGAGAGAGAGAGAGAGAGAGAGAGAGAGAGATTGTATAAACCTTTACCAGGCTGCAGAGTTTCTGGATGATTTGACGTATCCTATTAGACTCCAGATCTTTGGAGCATTGTGCAAACACAGCAGGGCAAATAAGAAGCCACAGAAACACACATCGCAGAGTAAAAATCATCTTGTCTGCTTTGGTCTTAGTCGTTTATTCTCATTAACGAATCAGATGAAGAATGAACCGAGGCGCTACCTGCAGGCTTTATAGTCTCAAAACAGTAGGCATTATTTGCAGGGCACGCAGGAAATAAGCGGGAAAGTCCCGATAAAGTAAGTACTTATAAAAAAGTTTGATTTAGTGTAAGTGGGTTTTGTGTGTGTGTGCGTGTGCGTGTTTGTGTGTGTGTGTGTGTGTGTGTGTGTGTGTGTGTGTGTTTGTGTGTGTGTGTGTGTGTGTGTGTGTGTGTGTGTGTGTGTGTGTGTTTGTGTGTGTGTGTGTGTTTGTGTGTGTGTGTGTGTGTGTGTGTGTGTGTGTGTGTGTGTGAGATAATCCAGCCACTGAAAAGCTAACAACATTTCGCTTCACTATAAAAAACAAACAAACTGCTTTATAGGTAAGTGAAAGTAATGATAGGCATGTGAAAGTAACCATCCCACTGGAACTAAGATAGAAGTTCCGCCATCCAGCAGTGAAGTAAAGAAAAGGTTAGGCGAAAGGGAACTTTCATTTTAGAGAACCTTGATGACGTAGTGCATCTTAGCCGGGTGATTCCCGTGTAATGACCTGTGTCTGCGATCCAGGACCTTTATTTCTGGCAGAATTAAAACTCCCATTGGACGTTCCACTTAGTGTGCACATACAGAGAACTTAAATTAAGGCCTTTGTAACAGGTTAATGGAGATTCGGGATAGCTCTTCAATGTTAGGCCCGCAAAAATAAGGACGGAGAACTCACAAACGTTCACTCACAACGGTTTATTCCTCCGTACACAAGGAAAACCTCCATAATAACATGTTACTAAACAAAAATACTCATTAATATGAGAAAATGAAAATAAAGGCATTATTGGTTGCAGCATCAGACTTTCTCACACACATGTGGTGTTATATCTGAAGCGCGCCCTTCCTGGCGCATGCGCACATTTAATTAATATACACAGTAATAAAGTAATGGCACATTGCTCTTAAAGGGGTAGCACCACTCCACTCGTTACACCTTTAAATTAAAGCCTTGTTCCCACTTGTTTCGCCACAATTAAAATGGGGTCACGTTGTGCAGAAAGAAATGCAGCACTTGGAAAATCCTGCTGCTTCTCATCATGTCGTCCTTCTTCACTGACACACTATTACACATTAGCATTGCATCAGGCGATGGATCTGTAAACTGCCTAATAATCACTGACGCACATCTGGGTCATTAAATATTGCTCAATAAATTTAACGTGTAGGACACGTGGCAGACGTTTATAACATTTACACATCGGAGCTGTTGAGGGTTAAAGGCCTTGCTCCTGGGATTTGAACTCAAGACTTTCCGATCAGTTGTCCAACGTCTTAACTACAGTACCACCACCACCACCACTACTACTACTACTACTACTACTACTACTAATAATAATAATAATAATAATAATAATAATAGTCTTACTGGGGTGTTAGGAAGGCCTTATCTAAATGAGGCAGATTGTAAAATGACTAATATCATAAACAAATATTAATAAAAAAGTGCATGTTTTATTTAAAATGTGGCAATTGAATGTTATACAAATTCTTAAAAAACCAAACTTCAGGCATACTAACAATCAAATAAATATAAATAACTAATGTCGCCAAAGTACAAGTAAACAAAAATAAAATACACTAAGCTATAAAAAAAAAAGAAATACATATAAATAATTCAAGATAAAAGAATTTACTTGAAATAAAAAAAATAAAAATAAAAAATAACAGGGATATGGTGTTCATTGAGCATTTAAAATAAGCGTGTTTGATCATGAAGATCTGTTTTAGTTTTAGTGGCCAGAAGATCGAGTCTTCTCAGGTGTTTCAGCACCACTGCAGCAATCTCCTTCCAGCCCTCAGGACTGTAATCCTGCAACGACAGATTTCACATCACAAATCACCGACATTTCGTTTTGTTTTAACCACTAAAATCATTTCAAACTGCAGACTTAGGAACTTTTCTGTTTGCTGTTTTGATCACGCATAAGCCTGAAACACTTCAGTAGTGTGCAGCCGCTGATACTCTGTTTATGTGGCAGTAATTTTCATTAGTCTGCATCTGCATGCTGTCGCGGGCTTGTGGCTGCTTATTAATTCTGAAGAATTACATTGTGGTCAGCGAAAAGCCCCAAACCCGAGACGATCAGAAAACTTGCAAACGCAGAGATAATATGCAGTAGGTGCATGACGCCCCTGCCACCACCAGTGCCTGCGGGATACTTACCGTGTTTTTAAGGTGAGAATTCAGACTTTTGAAGTGGATTCCCATCTTTTTAGATATTTTCTTCTGTACTTCAGTGACCACGATGTTTTTTGCCTTTAATGGAAATGTATATTTTATTATTATTATTATTATTATTATTATTATTAGTAGTAGTAGTAGTAGTATTAGTAGTAGTAGTAGTAGTAGTAGTAGTATTAGTAGTAGTAGTAGTAGTAGTAGTATTAGTAGTAGTAGTAGTAGTAGTAGTAGTATTAGTAGTAGTAGTAGCAGTAGTAGTAGTAGTAGTATTAATGCCTTTAACTCACACATCGCTCCAGCTCCATAATCTGCCGATCCACATCAAGCAGAAAGATCTGCAGTTGGAGTTGGTCGCAGTCCACCTTCTCATATTTCCCAATATAGATCCTCATGATGCCCTTTAGAGTCCGCAATGTGAACATTATGTGATCCTTTGCCTGTTGAGCATAAGTAACAAGTCGAGCACAGTGTTAAGTTGTAAATTACATTGATCATCACTTTATTTTGAGACACTCCCATTTTTTAAATTTATTTATGTATTTATTTTATTTTATTTATTTGTTTCGGTTAGTATTGATTAGTTTGTTGTTCTTAGGCTATAATTAGAAGCTTCTTGATCCCTATTAATTGTGTTTATTTAGAATATATATTTATTAACTATGTATGAACTATGTGTAGTTGTTGTAATAAAATGTTTATCGTTCACCATAAACATATAAATAAACAAATAACATTAGGAAAGAATATATTTCCTAACTGATTGGCTTTTTTGCATTAAAACAGTACTTTACCTCGAGTTGGAGTACGCGGTTGTACTGTTTGTGTGGAAACTCCATGCTGAGTTTGCCATAAGCATTCACTGGATCTTTGCACTAGAGTAAAAAAAAAAAAATAATTAAATGAATAAATTAAAGGATACAGATGAGCTTGCAGTGATGACACATAACTAATAAACCCTGTGTGAGTTAACTCGCTGTAGCAGGTGAATCACTTCAAAACTTCCTGCTTCTTTTAATTGCAGTGAGTCTTTTGTCTCTTTACTTACCGCCTGTCCAAGATGAGAAATCGAGCTGTTGCTTAAAACCTGGAAGCTGCTAAGAGATGCTTTGTTCTGCGTCTTCATCCATGTGCATCCTTTTGCGCAGTTCCAGTAGCTGAGAGTTATCAAAATAAAACTCCACGCATTTAAACCTGCCATCATAGCAATGATCAACGGACTGTCTATAGGACGTGCAGTGCACAGTGTGCGATGTAATCAGGACTGGTTTAATTTTCTTTTATAGGAGACCTACTGAAAAGTGAAAAGACGAAGCGCTTTCAGATTAAAGCCAGCATCGAAAGGTTAATCACATTTGCATTCTGAGGAACCGTATTTACTTTCTTTTTTAGCACGTTCCCATGTCAATCATGTTTTTCAGCTGAGGCATGAGGGGTGATTCCAAGGTGATACCGTGGAACTAAAACTGTTCATGAAAAGTAAAAAACGACAGGAAATCCCATGCTGTTGATGGGATGTAACCTAATACCGCGTGAGATCAAATTTGGGCCAATTGCACTAATAAATTTAACAGATCACAAACCCTAAAATTTTCATCATCATTATCACTCTCAGAAAAAAGTACCAATCTGTACATTTGCTTGCTGCTGTTGTGATGCCCTCAGGAACATTTGTACTTTAGTGTATGTCCTTCATCTGCAATTGTAGTGTAGTTTGTCTGAATATTACCTTTATTACCTTTATTTTTACATATACAAATCTCAAACGTTTTTCCTCTTAAAGTTGTGAAGTTCTAAACATTCATAGATACAGAATCCAAACAATACCATGTTGTAATATACTGCGATACATTCAGGCTTTCAGATTAATTTAAGTAAAGGAACAAGAGTAGTCCAAAAGTCTCAAAATTACATTTGTTTGTTATTAACATTAACATTGTTATTTAACAGTCTGTATTTATGTTACCATGTAAAAGATGACAGAGAAAAGATCAGACATAGTAAGGTACCTTTTTTTTTCTGAGAGTGTTAATGTACCTTTCTCTCACAGGGGAAGTTGTTTTACCTCATTTGGATTTATTGGGGAATTAGAGCTGGACCATGGCTAAGACTAAGGTTCCAAAGCACTATAGAAAGTACCAGGGGCTGAATTTCTGAGAAGCTCAGACATTTATTAATCATCTCATCTGGAAAGAGAGAGAGAGAGAGAGAGAGAGAGAGAGAGAGAGAGAGAGCAATGTGATGCTTGCTCTACCATTTAACAATGATCTGTGTGCTATTTATGTGAAACTTAATTCGACTGTGTTCTTTTGCAGTACATTTAACCATGCATGACAAGCAAAGAACAAAATTATCTACAGTACAGCGTTCACTGTCAAAATTATATTGGATTATATTTTTATTTTCTAGTTTCCTTATAATTAGTTGACAATATTTCTTAAGAAATGTTGGAAACTGTCTTTTTTAATAATGGTGGAATACCAAACCATTTTTTTCTTTCTAGCAGAACTTAGTTGGCAAAGTGGCAATGTTCTGGCAACCAGTTTGTACAACGTGATTTGTGCTAAAATATTTCCTTCAGAATTAAATTTAACTTTGATCATGTCTACTCATTCATGTGAGTATGTGAGTAGGTGAAGACACTGGTTTACAAAAAATGCATAGGTTTAGATGATTGGAAAATATCTGAGGTTGTGTTTAGATGTAAGTTAAAATGAAACTTGTTCCCGTTATCTGTGAAAGATTTTTGTGGAATTCAAGTGAAGGTGGTTTGTGGTTCTCATTTCTCTCAACCTCACAGCATGAACTCTTCCTCCCTCACTATTCACTCAGGAAACTGATGCTGACTTCAGCTGCACACTAACGTTCAGCTTACTGTCATGCAAGAAGAATGATTCAGAAGGGAATCTTTAGCCTATGTGGTCTGGTGCATTGTAAAGAAAAACCTTTTGTGTGTTGCAGAACAGCAAATATTAGTAATAACCTTTAACTGTTTACTCGGTTATAAATCGGTTTCACTAGAAATCCTTCAGCTATAAAAACATTTACTTGAGCAAACATGAGAATTCTTGTATTAGAACATATAACTAGTTTCAAGCTAAATTCTTTAAACAAATTAAAGATACATTTACAGTCTTTTTTGCTTAATTAAACTTGTATTGGTCTCATAGTCATGTTCCTGTTGTTGTGTCCTGCTGCATTACCATGCTGGAAGTAACCATTAGAAGATGGTAAATTGTGACCATGAAGGTGTTCACATGGACAACAACAATACTCACAATGTTTCTGACAATAAGGGATTATTGTTTGGTATTAATGGGCCCAAAGTGTGCAAAGAAAACATTCCTCACACCATTACGTTACCTCCATCTACCTGGAATGTTACCACAAGGCAGGTCCATGGATTCATGCTGTACATTTGGCACCAAATTCTGACCATACCATGTGTGTGACTCAGAAAATAATGTTTTTTCTGTTTTTCTTCAGTCTGTCTGTTTTATCTGTCCTGTTTGGTTCAGAAGACTTGTCTGTCTGTATCTGCATATTTTTGTTCTCTGCACCCCCGTAATTGCCTAATTAGATAATTGCATGAATGTTTAGATCTTTATACTCTTAATAAACTGCTCAGTGAGTGTATATCAATACAATATTATATATGTCAAATATGTATTGTATATCATATACCTGACTCTATTGCTTTATGCTTTATGACGGGGAAAGTGGTGATTGTCATTATCTATTATCAGTGTTGTTCTGGATATTATGTAATCACAATCATAGTGAGTGTAATTGTTCTTGAAATGAAGCATAATTATTTAAATTGAAATATCAGGAGATTATGTAAATATGTCACATTAACTGTTTCAAACCTACATCTGTATGAGTGGAGAATTAAATTAAAAATGACTATGGAACATTTGTAGTTTGTTGTACTTAAAACTAACATGTTAACAATTTTTAAAATGACCTACAGGTGTATCACATCAGGTGTAAATTATTAAAAGATTGTTTTGGAGCATTTTGAAGAAGTCTTGTCTTATTTTAACCTCAGACATTTAGTTTGTTTTGCTCTTGATGGTAGAAGTGAGATGTATCACCATGGTGAGATCCGAAGAGCTCTTTGAGGCCTTCAGAATGAAGATTGTTGATGCTTATGAGTCTGATAAGGGATAAAAAAGATCTCAATAGAATTTGTAATCAGCCAATCAACACTGTTCAGAAAATCATTTACAAGTGTAGAACATTTAAAACAACTGCCAACATGGCCAGGTCAGGACATCCAAGCAAATTCACCCCAAGAGCAGACCGCAAGATGATTAAAGACGTCAAAAACCCTAAAATATCATCACTGGACCTACAGCAAGCTCCTGCTGCAGTTGATGTCAAAGAGCATGAATCTACAATCAGAAAGAGACTGAACAACTTTAATTATCATGGAAGTTGTGAAGGAGAAATCCTTTACTGTCTAAGAAAATCATGAAGACTGAAGCTTGTGAAAGAACAGAGACAAAGGCCAAGACTTCTGGAATAAACATGACCTTGAAACATGACAATGACCCAAAACATCCCAGTAAGTCCACCAAAGACTCACTGATAAGTAAAATTCTGATAAGTCTGGAGTGACCAAGTCAAAGCCCTGATATAAATCCTATTGAGATCCTGTGTGTGATTTAAACTGGACTGTACATGCAAGATACCGCTCAAACATCACACAGCTGGAAGAAGTCTGCCTTGAGGAGTGGGGAAAACTTTTTTTCCAGTCAATGTCAGAAACTGATAGATGGCGCTATAAGGGCACAGGGTGTACAAACTTTTCCCTCAGTTAAAATACTCATTTGTTGATTTCTTTTGTGTAATAAATGAAAACAATGTGATTTTTTGTTGTTTATGTGCAATTACATCACTTTCATCTACAGGTACAAATTAAAACAGGATCAGAACCTGACATGTTGACATTTCATAATAAAGAACTGAATATTTCTATGTCCTAATTTTTGTAGTGTAATGTAAATAATTTCCAATATGATAATAAATAATATAATATATTTATGTATAACATTTCAATCAAAATAAAATACATAATATGCATATTTATATCAGTACTGATATCTAAAATTAATACATTAGAAATAGTCTAATGTATCATAATAATTAGTGATAGATAGATAGATAGATAGATAGATAGATAGATAGATAGATAGATAGATAGATAGATAGATAGATAGATAGATAGATAGATAGATAGA
This sequence comes from Tachysurus vachellii, assembly GCF_030014155.1. Taxonomy (NCBI): domain Eukaryota; kingdom Metazoa; phylum Chordata; class Actinopteri; order Siluriformes; family Bagridae; genus Tachysurus; species Tachysurus vachellii. Next base: position 17,573,862 of record NC_083480.1, on the reverse strand, counting down.
TTTTAACAGCTTCTGATAGGTCTTGGTGATTTTGTAGTAGTTCTGTAGAAACTGCGCATGACCTGAAGAATGACAGTGCGCGCGCTTTCCCATGCGCACGAGCTGAAACTCTGAAAGAACAAATCGAAAATCAAAGGTTAAAACCAGCAGGGTGAAAATGACAAGTGAAATCTTACGGCCACAGAAACACACTAACCTTTTCGGACAGAAAATCAGCCACACTGCTCCAGAAAGACCTCCAGTTTTCTACTTCAGCATGAGAAGAGCTGGCAACCGGAAGCTGGATCAGAAAGAAGTCAGAAACAAGACTACATCTACTACTGTTATTATTATTATTATTATTATTATTATTATTATTATTATTAGTATTATTATTATTATTATTATTATTAATAATAATAATAATAATAATAACAATAATAATAACAATAATAATAATAATAATGGTGATGAAGATGATGTTGTTATCAGTCCCAGCTAAAGTCATCAGCTAAATAAAATTAAATTCAATATTATTTTAATAGTACTTTGCTATTGTCTCTAAACAGCTATACAGAATTATAAAAATTGAAAAGAAAAATGACAAACTTTGTTATTTAAATTTATATTTAAACCTAATGAGTAAGTCGGAGGCAGCGGTGGCAAGAAAAAACTCCCTGCAACGATATGAGGAAAAACCCTAAAGATAACTAGATAAATAAATAAATAACTTCCTTTTTACAACCGTTTTCGGGGCTTTAAAAATACACCATCAAATCATGATGGACGGCAAAAACAGTGTAAATGTAACTCATTTTAATTAAGTGGAACCGATGTACACGTTTAAATTAAGAAAATTAGAATGAACTTTTTTAAGTGGATGAATTTATATTGAAATTATATACACGTTTAGATAAAGTAAATTCATTGAACTTTTGCTCTGTACACTGAAAATCACACAAAAATGTTCTCTGAATTGACTTGATTCAAATGTGTACACTGGTTCCTCTGTATTTAATACATTTATGGATTGATGGTTTTTCACAGTCAGTATGATTTGATTGTGTATATTTAAAGTCCTGGAATAAAACTGAGCGTCATGCAGTCACCGGAAGTGCACAGAGAATTCAGGACTAGGGCTGTGAGGGCACAATGATCCAGTGAAACAATTAAGCTCATCGAATACTAATCACCTCCAACATCCGGGATTCCATTACATGACTATACAAACATCAAGTTCGTAGATTAGATTTTTTATTGGATAAATGTCTTGCTGAGTAACTAAATATTTTATGTAAAAATGTCCTTATAAAATGTTTATAAAATCTGTGTCTATTTCTGATTAAGTCTCTAATTCAGCTGTTAAATCGACATACAGACTGTCAATCGATTGTTTGACTCTCGGTTCATTTCTCCAGACAGGTTTATAAGAGCTTACACATGTTGTGTAGAATTGTCTCTGGAATCCCAGTAAATTCTTCAACTGCTGCAGCTCACTGGACTTCCACTCTGTGGACGTGTTCTTCATCAGAAGATCAGAAACTTTCCTAAACGACATTTCCAACACCAGCAGCCTGCTCTCCTCCTGTTCACACCAAGAAGTTAAGGGAAACGTCAGGAAGATGCGTGATGTAACGGGAATGGTTCAGGGTTGGATTTCTTCAGATTACAGAGAAATATGGCAATAAAGTGACCCTTTATCTCCTTGAGGTTATACCCTTATCATCCGAATACAAATGATACATATCATTCAACTGGACACGTGATTATAACGTAACCATAAAAACATATCTAATGTTCAACCTCATATTAAAGGTGTGAACGCGCCCTTAGAGGAAAAAAAAACACACACTGGAAAACAAAACACCACCAAACCCCCCAAAAAAGAAAGAAAAAGAATAAATACTATCGATACTTTACCTGTTTTAAGTCAGACAAGATTAAATGGTGTAACAGTCTTTTTTGGGGCTGTGTTTACTATACAGAACACACTTGAGCTCCATCTTCCATATTTCTCACCTCTTTCGGGAGTTTTTCACTTCGGAACATCATGTTTTCAGCCTCACTTTTGCACCTCACCGGTCGCATTTCCCCCTAAAATATGTACAAAACAATAAAATGTAAAGAACACGATTCATTTAAAATTCTCTTCTGTTTAGTGCTTTTTCGTTTCGGTTATAAAATAACTGTTGTAATCGACACGAAAATGTATCTTATTATTGTAGTAGTTGTTGTTGTTGTTCTATTTCTTCTTCTTCTTCTTCTTCTTCTTCTTCTTCTTCTTATTATTATTATTATTATTATTATTATTATTATTATAAAACCTGGAAATGATGCTGATGAGGACCTGAATAGTAACTCTTACCAGGCTGCAGAGTTTCTGGATGATTTCTCGTGTCCTCTTTGGTTCCTGAAAGTTGGTGCATGATAAAAACACAGCTGGGCAAAAAAGAGACCAGAGAAACACAAACCGAGTAATAAGCATCATGTCCACTCTGGTCTCGTATCGTCACAAAGAGCGTGTTATCTGCAGACTTATACTGAGCCTAGATAAGAAGAACTGTGCGGTTTATTGCTTTTATAGGTTTAAAACAAGAATCGGGACTGTTATGGCACGAAGCCTGGAGACGAGGGACTGTACGAAGGTAGAGCTCGAATGTGTGGTGGACAAAAGAAACAAACTGATTAGAAATCAAATAAAAAAAACAGCTAACTAACCAAACAAACAAGCAAGGAAGCAAACGAAATGGTTTTCTTTTAATTATTTTTACAATTAAATATAATCTTAAGTATAATGTTATTATATTTCCAAATGACAAAATTCTATATATATTCTCTCTCTCTCTCTCTCTCTCTCTCTCTCTCTCTCTCTCTCTTAATCTCCCTCTCTGTATATATACATATATTTTCTCTAGGATTGTGTGTGTGTGTGTGTGTGTGTGTGTGTGTGTGTGTGTTTGTGTGTGTGTTTGCAACTCATACAAAATAAATGATATATACCCATATCCCCATACCTTCACTTTTTATTGATTAAGCTGAGTTTTATTGGTGACTGGATAATCAGTAAGATTGAGACCCCGTTCAATAAATAAACAAATTCCTTTGTATGGGTTACCTAATAGCCTGGTCAATAAAGATATGTCAGAACAAGACAGCATTACTTCTATCCTGAATAAACCTGCACTGGATCCTTCAGATATCAGCAACTATAGAATGGTATCACTTCTCTGGTTTCTTTCTAAAGATTCTTGAGTGCGTAACCATGGACAATCAACTATACTTTTCCTTACATGTTGCTAATGTGGCACTTTCATTAGTTCTCTGCAACATCAGAGGCATCAGAAAAAAGATTTATATCCACACAGGTTGCTCAGATGCTTGTTCAGGCTCTTCAAGACTGGACTACAGCAGCTCTCTCCTGGCAGGTCTACCTATGAACACATTTCCACCTCTGCAAATGATTCAAAATGTAGCCTGCCTAAGTTCTCCTACACCACACCATCGCTTTCACTCCTCACACTGCACCTCACACCCACCAGCACTGCTCCACTGGTTTCGTCTCTCAGCGTACAAGGTAGGTGTAGGTAGATGTAGGTGTATCGAGACTAAGGAAATAAGCTTCTAGTTGAACAGCTGAGTTACTGACTGACTTCCGACACGATATATATAGTCTGTATCCCAGTGAACCAGTATTGATATATTCATTGATGGAGACTTCAAAGCACTTTTGTATCCCCCTTAATCTAGCATCTGTACAGTACATTGTATTCACGGTCCGCACCGTAGGGAGAAATTAAACAGAAAATCAATTCCATTCAATAACTTTAAAACCTATTAGATATAGTTGTTTGTTCAAGCTTATTAGATATAGTTGTTCAAACATTAAGGTACAAAAACACTACTGAATGCAGTTCATCAAAGATTTGCAGGTTGTTTAACGGCTTTACGCACTTATTCGCAACTCTGTTCCCATCTTGTGGACAGACATGGTACTGCATCTCGGATTGCATACAACACCACCCCCACTTCGTGTCAGCCTATTAGTTCTTTATATAGCGCTCTGAGAAGCTAACAAACCCGTTTGGAAAATTAATAAAATAATTGGACGGCGCCGAGTTGTGACGAATGTGTGAATTGTTATGTGGTGAGCTTTTATATGACTTTATAAGAGGAGAGTGAATCAAGTTAACGTCCAGAAAATCAGTGGCTTCTTTTTTCTAGGAGCAGATGGGCCATGTCCACTCACCGGACCCTTTATCAGGAACACCTGCTGGTTTATGCAATCATGCAGTCAGCCAGACATGTAGAAGTGCAGTGCGTAACACGCAGATACACGTCTCCTCAATCTTCAACCGTTTAGTTTTGTTGAAGCTGTGATCCAGATGAAAAGTTGTATGAAAGGATGCCTGCAAAATTTAGCTGGTGTTTCTATTAAAGTGGCCAGTAAGTGCATGGTGTTGACTTTTAGAACAAAGCAAGAAATTTGATTATGCATTATGGAAGATAACTAGAAACTCTAGGTCTTTATTTTGTGTTATTTCTTTAAGGAACAAGTTCATTTCCAAAAAAAAAAACTCTCATATGTTCCCTCTAACTGCTGAAACTTCCCCTTTTCTATAAATGCTTGTATATTTGCTATTGTTTTCATCACTTGTTCAAAAAAATATTTTTATTTCTCTTTCTTCCCGATTTTTATTTCTCTTTCTTCCCTGTATCAGTGTGTTTTTATACTTTTTCGCTCTCAAAATCATTGCTGATTGTTTCATGTGAGTTCTTCATGTAATTGTTCTTCTCACATTAGTACTGAAGTCTAAAACTAAAATAATTGACGCTGAAATTCCATTCCAGGAAATGAAATTGGAAAATTCCCGCATTTTTTTTTTTTGGAAATGTAGCAGATGATTTTGTGATATTTGTTCGATGGTTTTCACTCATTTAATGCTTGAGAAACCTGGATAATAGTGGAACAACAAAACTACACCAGGTTATGTAAGTAACCCAGTTTCCTGAGAAGGGAGCAAGACACTGCGTCAAGGGTGACGCTATGGGAATGCTTCTGTGAGGAAGTTGTGTCTGAAGCTCTGTGTGAACACATAGACACATGGCTTGGGAAGGACATGTGACAAAGTGATTACTCACCAGTAAGTTCATATAAGGGCATCTACGTCACATTACTCCAGTTTCTATTTGTCTGAAGCAAGTGCGAGAGGACGCCCGGGGTGTGGTCAGCAACGCAGCCTCTCGTTCCTTTCTCAGGGAACCCGGTTACATACGTAACCTGGTGTAGTTCCTATTCGAGGGAACTTGATGCTGCGTCAGGGCTGAATACAATACACACACCAATACACACATCGCCACGCACCGGTCGATGATGGGCTCAAAGGGGGCTACCAGCTGCCCCTCCAGGACCACAGAGAGGTCCCAGGAAGAAAGTTGTGGTCTGCAGGAAGGCCTCAGCCCGCTGACACCACGCAGAAAGCCAGAGACCAGAGGTTGCCTACCCAAGGAGGCCCGGAGGACAGGTTCCTGGTTCGCCGTTATAGCAGCCACGTACACCTTCAAAGGAGGCAGGGACAGGATTCGAGAAAAGCAAGATTTCAGGATCTCCAGCACTAACCAGACCAGGCATTGAACTGTATCCTGACAGCTTTCATCACACCAGAGGCAATGAACAATTCACTTCAGATCATACAGCTGCCTAGCAAAGGGAGTCCTAGCATTCAATAGAGTCTCTTACACCTCATATGAAAGGCCTGCTTCTAGGAACTGTTCCCCCTCAGGGGCCAGACCCAGAGCTTCCACATCTCAGGGCGGGGGTGTAGGATTGCCCCCTGCACCTAAGAGAGGAGATCACCCCTGACAAGAGTGCCATCCAAAAGGGAGATTAGGTCCGTGAACCAAACTTGAGAGGGCCAACAAGGAGCAACTGGAAGAACCCCCTAGGACTTGCTGGAACAGAGATACCGGGGGAAATGTGCCCCTAGTGTGGCCTGCAAGAAAGGCCAAAAATCAGGGTCATTCCACACATACGCCCACAGCGCATAACCATTATGAACATAAGGGGATGTCTGCGAGGATGAAAGGCACCCCTTGAGCCAGAGCTGGAATCAGACCCAAAAGGATAATGTTGGCTGCTGCCGCCATGAGGCCGGGCACTCTCTGTGCCTCAGTGACAGAGAGGCTATGGCCTAGCCATATAGCTTTTATCGTTGGGAAATGTGAGTCACCTGAGTGGGGAACAGACGTGCCCGCATCATGGTGGAGTCCCAAACTACTCCAGAAAGCTGGTTCTCTGAAAAGGAGAAAGCACACACTCCCTGGGTTCAACCTGAGGCCTAGAGACCTCATAACGGCAATCACAGCATCTCGATGACTGGCTGCCATCAAGGCAATTCAGTACACGGATGTCCCGGAGATGCAGTGGTGGCATTTTGGCATCCATGCACTTTGTAAATGTGCATGGTGAAAGGGCTAGGACAAAAGGAAGAACATAATACTGGTACGCTTTGCCTCCAAAAGTGAATATGAATAACTTCCTGTGCTCTGGGAAAATGCCTATGTGAAAATAAGCATCTTTGAGGTCTATCATCACAAACCAGTCCTCGGAACCGATCTGGGACACAATAACCTTGAGCGTGAGCATCTTGAACTTGTAAGACTTCAGAGTATAGTTCAGAGCCCGCGGGTCTAAAATCAGACGCAGCCCCCATCAATGATGAAGGAGAGAGATAGCTCGCAAGTAACTTCAATCCCATTGCCCCATACCCATGACTTTCAAGCTTTATAATGGGCGAAAAGTCAGACATGGCAGAGGAAGAATTTTTTTTCCCTGCACTAGACAGACAGGACAGACAATCGACACAAACAAACACAGAGCGATTCCTGAAGACAAAGAAGCTGGAGTAATGTGACGTAGATGCCCTTATATGTACTTACTGGCACGTAATCACTTCATCACGTGTCCTTCCCGAGCCATTAAAATGGCGTGTGCACATAGAGCTTCAGACACAACTTCCTCACAGAAGCATTCTCATACAGTAGCATCAGCCCTGAGGCAGTGTCGAGTTCCCTCGAAAGGGAACTCATTGCAGATATGAGAATTTGACCGCTAGAGAGCAGCAGAAACATTCAGATAGCAAAAAAGTGTTTCTTCTCACTCTCAGGTTCTGTTTGTACATATCTAGAATTTAAATCGAAGATTTTATTTTTATTACCTGTATTTTTAGACTGTGACTTTTTGAACTGTAATTAAAGACAACTCTTAAGGCCAGTGCTCTGGTTAGCTAGACAATACAACATTTGATTATGTTTCTGTGAGGAGAAAAGGTAGATGATTAAGTAGAAGATGAATTATATTTGTGGGTTATCATATTATATATATATATATATATATATATATATATATATATATAATTTATTCATTAATTTGTTCTTTTTACATTCTTGAGATTCCTTACATAGAGTGTGGTTTGTTTGGAATCTGGAAGTAGCCATGGTTCAGGGTGAGCAATACTAAAAATAACACACACACACACACACACACACACACACACACACACACACACACACACACACACACAATAATAGAGAAGTTGGGCAACAGTAATGTCCCTCACTCATCATAACCACAAAATCAGTCATTGCAGATTTTTTTCATCATCATGTCCTCTAAACTGCAATGAATATAAAAAAGACACAAAAGGTCATTTACTACACACACACACACACACACACACACACACACACACACACACACACACACACTAGCCTTCACCCCTGAGTGAGCTCATTATAAGGATGTGTGAATCCCAAAGCAGGAAATGAGATAGTCGTTGCAGGGGAAGAGCTGTGTAGATGAACAGGAAGGAGGTTGATTTTTTCCAGGACACAGAGAGAAGGACAGTGAGGCAGTTACAGTCAGGTGTTGTATTTTAATTCACTTCAATTCAGTTTATTTGTGTGGCAATTTTAACAATTCACATTGTCTAAAAGCAGCTTCACATAACTATAAGTTAAGGTTCGGTAAGGTAAAATAAAACACTTTGTCATTGTATACGATATAACGAAAATTAGTTGGCAACTCTGACAGCAACAAGGTCATCTAAACATAAAACAATGAATTAAGTTAGAATAAAAAAAGAGGATTAAGAATAAATTGAGTACACAGTAATATACATGATTCCATATAAATGTAATGACTTGGTTATCTGACTGTATTATTGAGCTGTGTACTGCATATAGTATAACATAGTATAGTATAACAACAGAATAAGACGTTTACAGTTACTATTTATCTCTAACTATTTCCCCTAATGAGCAAGTCAGAGATGAATGTGGTGTAGAAAAACTCCCTGAGATATGAGGAAGAAAACTTGAGAGGAACCAGATCTGGAAGAGAACGTCATGCTCATTTGATTGACACTGAAAAGGAAATAATGCAAAAAATGTAAATAATGCACTTCTACAACCATTTGTACTTCAGTGGAACTAAGCAACCAACCTGAGGTAACAAGTCACTAACTGTCCATGCAGATCAGGGGTAGGGCATCAGGATTGGTGAAGTAGATCCAGAAGAAGAAGCAGTCTCATATGTCCTTTGAGCTGTATTCAGATTCAAGTCCAGGCTTTATTTCTAGCTGAATCTGAGCATCAAGTTGCTCGAAGTGTCAATTTCCAGTCAGTTCCAGGGTGTTCTGTGAATAGAAACTGTACAATGACAACATTTCTAATGTGCAGTCTTTAATTTGATCGTAGACAGAGGGTACGTGTCCATTACAGTCTAACACACATTTACACCTCGGGGTATTTTAGCGTGCACACTACATCTACCAGCACGTTTCTGCTGAATCCACACAGACACAGGAAGAAAGTTTTAACAGACAGTAAAGCAGGATCAAGCTCATGATCAAACCACAGACCACAGCTGTCGGTTGACATCACTACTGACCGTGCTACTGATTGGTAGATTCTGTCACCCCGGGGCAATCAGAGGGGTATGTCTGTGAGACAGGACACTGTTGAACAATTCTGCATTTAATACATTTATGTTTGGTCCAGAAACCATGTATTTCTTCCTCGTCTCCATAATGCACAGGACAGAAACCCTGTCCAGAACAAAGTGCCTACTGAAGATAAGTTAATGAATGCATGTTGTTGATATCATGATAACACAGAGGTGCTGTATAGGAGTGGAGGCTCTGTGGTTAAGTCTCCAGGCTACTGATTAGAAGGTTGTGAGCTCAGATACCACATCCACTAACTACTCCAGATAACACCTTAAAACATCAACTGCCTATTTGTATCCAGACTCACGTCTTAGTCGCTTGGGGTCAAAGTGTCAAGGAAATGTTACAGTTTTTTTTTACTATAGCAGTAAACTCACTGTTCTGTTTCTACTTTAATTCACTTGATTTTTAGGAGTTTGTTATTGTAGTTTCAGCCTTTGGATTTAAGTTTAGAGCATTTTGAGGAAGGTGTTTAAATGTATTTAATAGTTCTTACTTCTTTCTAATTAAACCAGGACTTACAGTAACACTCAACATGCTAACTCTGTCGGTATTGCAGCTGAGGTTGGCAACGGCAGCGTTTTTCAATTATTTGCAATTAAATCAATTATCAAGTGAATTTAGCATTCAGTCATGATTACAAGTTACACTATTTTTTGTGAACAAAAAATTATTTCATTTTGCCTATATTCTAATCAGCGGGGCATGGTGGCTTAGTGGTTAGCACATTTGCCTCACACCTCCAGGGTTGGGGGTTCTATTCCCGCCTCCGCCTTGTGTGTGTGGAGTTTGCGTGTTCTCCCCGTGCCTCGGGGGTTTCCTACGGGCACTCCGGTTTCCTCCCCCGGTCCAAAGACATGCATGGTAGGTTGATTGGCATCTCTGGAAAATTATCCGTAGTGTGTGATTGCGTGAGTGAATGAGAGTGTGTGTGTGCCCTGTGATGGGTTGGCACTCCGTCCAGGGTGTATCCTTCCTTGATGCCCAATGATGCCTGAGATAGGCACAGGCTCCTTGTGACCCGAGGTAGTTCGGATAAGCGGTAGAAAATGAATGAATGAATGAATGAATGAATGAATATTCTAATCACCTATTAACCCGGCTTGTGAGTGTGCTAGCTAGCTATCATGTTGACTAGCATTTGTAGACCTAACTTCATGGTATGAATGTTGTAGTTTCATAAATATGGTTTTATGAAACACTTATGAAAAAAAAATTCTGCAACATTTAAAACAAACGTTTCCTTAATGTTTTTGGAAATTGGGCTGAAATGTAGGATGCTAAATGAAATGTAATGATCCGTTAGCCTACATATATTTATTCATTCTAATTATGTTACGGTATTCACCTAAAACATTTGATTTTATGCTACATTATAAATTATAGCAATAAATTTATCAGGCTGTTTTTCCTCAGGGTTATTTTTTTACTAAATTTACTGGCAGCTACAGTAAATCTTTCAGGAATGGAGTCGGACAAACTCGTTCTAGACAATTTAGGTCAAAGCTCCTGCTCAGGCACATCTGCACAGATATGTGGATAAAAACGTAGCTTATTTTATTCACCTGAACATCAGGTTAAACTCTGTAAGATGTCTTTTTTTCCAACGGAAAAATATGTACACATCATATTTGTTGTTTTTTGATGGGGAGAAAATTGTGAAGCAAATTATATTACAATCTTTTTGAAGATTTTTGCAGTTCTGATGTTTGTGTCTCCGTGTGTGGCGTCCACATGCAGGTGAAGTTGGCTGATTTCCATCAGTCTGTTTCCCCTGATCTTCTGACAGCACAGTCTGACTGAATGCCAACAGATCAAAGAGTACAGAGTCCATTCACGTGTGTGTGTGTGTGTGTATATATATATATATGTATGTGTGTGTGTGTTTCTTCTGCCTGGGTGGGGTGAGTGCAGTATTTCTATGGTTTCAGTGGTAAGGACACTCCTCCATGGCACATCAAGGAGAAAGCCTTTGTAGGAACGTGTCTCTCTGCAGTCAGCGCCGGTTTCTCCTCGCTCGCTGTCACAGGGTTTGCGTAACTGCAGGGAGGGGAAAAGCCACCAGAGCTCGAATGGCCTCCATTTAACCATCGCATGTTATTATTAGAAAGCACACAGGGTCTCCTGAAAAACGTCAATTTGGCAGTGACGGGCACGGCAATCTTTATATCTTTACAACCCAGCAATTAGCGTGACTACTTAACACTGCTGTTTGTCAATAATTAACCCAAATGAACCTTCTATCTGTGGCAGCCTGGGAAAACTCTTCAGGGTGTGAAATCTGCACTGATGTTATATTCACATCTGAAAACTACACAGTGCTGAAAGCTGAACTAGCGCTAATAAACTCCCGCTGTATGTGAAAATACAGGAATCACGCCGGAGCTTGAACCTCCTGTGTGTGTACAGTAAGATTCAGGGTTCCTTCAGGACAGGCCTTGAGCGGAGGTCCTTACTGAACACCGCACACTCACTGCAGACGAATCAGACGTGACAAAAAGAATCAGACTTTTCGCCTAGCGATAATATTTAATGTGAAATTGTGCTTTATGACTACAGCGAGCTGTAGTGCGTGTCTTAAAGCAGGAAACTTTAAATAACATCGTATAAATCGCCTTTAAACGTTTTCACATTTGTTATGCTGTTTTCTGAAGTGCTTCCCTATTCAACAGCTTGACCACCGCATGACATTCACAGCCTTTTACACATTTCTTCAGTTCCTCCATGTTTTCAGGAGTGTTTTTGTTTTGATGGTTTTTTGTGCTTTTTTGTAGAAAACTTGTGAAATCACGATCACATGATTCTTTTTTTCTATCTCTTTAAATAGACTTTCTATGACAGCTGAACTCAGCACACATAAAGGGAAGAGGTACACAACACACATAAAGCTGAACTGAACTCAACAGCTGAACTCAACACACATAAAGGGAAGAGGGACACACAGGGTGCCTCGAACCAAACCTGCAGAAAATCATAGAGAATTCAGATAATCACAAGTTCTTCCAGATACAGCAGCGTTCGCTTGATTTTGCATTAAACAGTGTGTGAACAACTCACTAGATCACATGCTTTAACAAACGAACAATGAGTCATTGAATGCAGAAATACTCATCACTCACTCATTCATCTTCTACCGCTTATCCGAACTACCTCGGGTCACGGGGAGCCTGTGCCTATCTCAGGCGTCATCGGGCATGAAGGCAGGATACACCCTGGATGGAGTGCCAACCCATCGCAGGGCACACACACACACTCTCATTCACTCACGCAATCACACACTACGGACAATTTTCCAGAGATGCCAATCAACCTACCATGCATGTCTTTGGACCGGGGGAGGAAACCGGAGTACCCGGAGGAAACCCCCGAGGCACGGGGAGAACATGCAAACTCCACACACACAAGGTGGAGGTGGGAATCGAACCCCCAACCCTGGAGGTGTGAGGCGAACGTGATAACCACTAAGCCCACTGTGCCTCCCAATGTAGAAATAAGTGTGAAATAAACTTTACAGCACAATAAAAATAGTGTCAATACATTCTATAGATTCTTAACTTCATAATGACTTATAATGTACCTTTCCCTTTCTCTGTTTCTATTTCTCTTTAATTCTCTCTCTCATTATCTACCTATCTACCTCTCTCTTTTTATTTCCTGCTCTCTTTCTTTTTCTTCTCTCTATTTATTATTTATCTTTTCTCTCTCTCTCTCTCTCTCTCTCTCTCTCTCTCTCTCTCTCTCTCTCTCTCGGTGTGTGTGTGTGTTGTGGAACAGGAAATGAGTGCAGACAGAGGAGGCAGGCTGAAACCGGCACAAAGTTCTAGTACACACACACACACACACATGCATGCACACACCCTCTCTCTGTCTCTCTCTCACACAGACACACACACACAGCACAACACACTTTAACCAGCACTGGAACTTTGAGCTTCAGGTGGACGGGTAAAGCTTTGAAGCAGAGAAGGACACAACGCTCACAAGGAAAAAAGGACATTGAAAGAAAGAGAAAAAGAAAGAAAAAACAAACGGATATTGTGTCTGTGTGTGTGTGTTTCTGCTGAGTTTGTTGAAGAGATAGTGAGCATTAGGATGATGTCACAATCCGGTTCCAGCAGGTAAACTTTTATTACACATTTCCTTTGTATGTTCATCCTGTTCGATCAATTCGTTCCTTTAGTCTGGTTTTTGTCATTTTATGATTAAATACAGTTAAGTGTTTGAAACAAAACCCTGAGAAAAACAAACAAACCCAAATTCTTTCCTGTAGTCTGAGCAGTTATGTGGGCAAACAAACTTTAAGATAGAAGTTTCAGCTTTACACATGTTAGTAGAAGATGCACTTTTAGAAACAAAGCTCGTTGTTTTAATCTGTTGAACTGTTCAGTAAAAAAGCAGGTAGCAACGCACCTAGAACATAAAAGGCATAACATTGATGATACCTGTGTGTCAGTGGTGTTTTTATGGGACAGACCAATCAACTCTCAAACACATCGACACATACCAGCAGGTGTAGAGGTTTCTACCACTGACAGAGCTGAGGTGTTGAATTTAGATGTGTTAAACCTGTAGTTGTTTCTAATTTCCTTTTCCTTTACTACAACCAGAAGGACAACATTCAGAGACATGTCAGATCCAAGGATGTAAAGTTTTAAAGTCCCAGTGTGTGTGTTTTGGATGTGAGAGGTGTACGAGGGTTTGTTTTGAGTAGTGTGGTGTTTTGTTGTGCTTTTTTTACGAAGCATGGTCATGTGGAGGCTGAAGCTGTGCTCATGGGTACGTCGCATTCCTCGGTTAGTTTAGTAGAGGTGGGTGTGGATCGAGGGTGGAACACCGCAGGCCTGCGAAAGCAAGCCACATTCCACTCGCTCTCGAACACCACGTCTCCCTGCCCAAGCCTCGGGTCCAATTCGACCTGATGGTTTAGGTTTAAATTAATATTGCTAGAGCCTTCTCAGGTTCCTTTGCAGGTGAGAGGAAAAGGTGGGTTGTCAGGTGTGTTATTATTATTATTATTATTATTATTTTAATTAATTAATTAATTAATTTATTTATTTATTTAACTTCAGGTGTCTTTGACCTGAGCTGTGACTTTAGCTCAACCAAAAGTTACAGCTCAGCTTAAAGACCCTTGAATGCGTGTGTGAAAGCGTGACCCTAGTTTTAGCATCAGAACCAGTTGTGTCAGAGCTCACTGTAAAGCTTTCTGTCCATTGAACAGGAACTACAGCCCAACCTTCTCATTGCTGTGTGCAACCTTGGCCTGGGCTAAACTTAACCCGTAACGGGTATGAATCATGAAAAACTGTGGCTCGTGGTTCCATTTTATCTGCTCCAGAGTGGACATCCTGCAGACGCGTGGTGGCGAGGTCACAGAGAGGAAAAGAAGAGATTTCCGTGTTTAAACATGGGCTGAATGGAAATGGCCTCCTCCAATTGTTCTCTTCTGACTGTAGCGCTTTTCTGCACAAGGGTGTTCCTTCGCTCTCCTCCACCACCTCCGCCTTCAGACACCAAGGAAATTTTTTTTTAATCCGACTTGCTCCAACTTGATGAATCATACCTAGGGACAGCATGGCTGTCATTCCTGCTCTGCTGCTCATCCTGCATCAGGAAAGATAATTACCTGAAAACTAGAAAAGCAGTCTAACAGGTTTCTACTGTACTTAAATGTGTTGAACAACACACACAAACACAAAGACATGAACCAGGCCTTGGTTGGGGTTATAGAGCTGCAGTAAAGTCACATCAGGTTGTTTGCTGCTCAGCTGGTGTGACTCCAGCAGGCCCTGTATGCCACTCCCTCTCCAGATAACATGGTGTTTCTATGGTAGGCCGCAGAGCCGTCACCGCGATCGACTCCTCCTCCGCTGGGTTCGAGGTGGCTGTTGTTTGCACTTGATTCTCTCCCTCAGCAGGGAAAAACACATTCGTGTTCTGTGAGCTGCCTTTTTGCTAAGCTCAGGGGTGGTGCCTCGCGTCTCTCTGCCCTGTCGCAGGCATGTTGGGGCAGGTTGTGAGAAAGACAAGAGATTTTCTGAAGCATAGTTTAACCAGATCTTAAGAGATAACTGTGTGTTGGAGAGGAGGATTTTCTACTTAGTTAAAAAGTCCAAAAAAGGCCTTAATGTCTTCCTTTCTCTCTTTTTTTTATTGTGTTGTATGTTTATGTACATTGACACAATGGAGCTGCTGAATCCTGGATTGTGATTGGTCAATAGGAGCAGCTCTGACAGATCAAAAGTTTACAATAATAATTCAATTAAATCTGTGAATTTCAGAAGTGATTGATTGATTTGATGTTTTCTGTAAAGAGATGTTTATTAACATTCATGGAAGGAGTCTCTAACCCTAACCCTAACCCTAACCCAGCAGTCACAGGTAAATTTGTAACAACGTTTTTGACATCTTCAGGTCAGAGGAGCTTTGTGGTTTCTCTAGAATGTGACAAGCTCATTGGACCTGAGACTAGCTAGAGGATGAGGAGACAGATTTCTCTCTCCAGTCTGATTTAAGAAGCGATGGTGTGGTTTCATTAAGTATCTCATGTGTTTAGTGACTGTGGTTCTAATCCAAAGTGGTAACACGAACTGTCACGACGGGACTGAAACAAAACCTCTCTGAATCGTCTTATTTCAAAGGTTACTCATTAACCAATCAGTAAAACATTCAAACTGTCATTTATCCTGCTCGCATGTTGTATCACAAATTGACTTGTTCACCTTTATGATCATCCAAGGTGACCCGTGTGAACAATCCTAAAAATTCAATAGAGAGCTATATAGATATAACTGTATAGAGAGCATGTAAATAACCTGCTTTGCCCCTGTGAGAGATTTGTAGACATTTGGCACTTTCATGCACTTGGCATTCACCTGCTTTAACTTTCCTGTAGCTCCACATTTCACAAATATAGATGTCATGCACATCACATTGTATAAATATTATCATCAACTCTAAGTTCATGTTAACAGGTGACATGTCTCTCACTGTCTCACTGTCCCATGTAGTTTGTCTCTTGTGGATGCGGTTCTTCTGCTGCTGTTGTCACTCATGGGTGTGGACTGTCTAGTGTTTATTTTACTTCTGGTGTAACATGGTGTAACGAAGCAGGCGACTGTCCAGCTGAATCCATGTGTAGATTTATTTAAGCACAACACACAAGTCCAAATCAGCAAGCAGTATTCACGATCTGTAAAGCACCATCACACTTCCAATAACCAGAGAAATAATATACAATAAAATCACGAGAAAGTGACGTGACATAGTGAAGTGAAGTGAAAGTGATGTGACATACGGCTAAGTACGGTTTAACCCATCCAAAGTGCACACACACACAGCAGTGAACACACACACACCGTGAACACACACCCGGAGCAGTGGGCAGCCATTTATGCTGCGGCGCCCGGGGAGCAGTTTGGGGGGGTCGGTGCCTTGCTCAAGGGCACCTCAGTCATGGCCGGCCCGAGACTCGAACCCACAACCTCAGGGTTAGGGGTCAGACTCTCTAACCATTAGACCATGAGGCTGGAAAAACTGAAAACCCTAGCAATAATTCCGTATCAAAACAGACAAAGCAATAAAACAGCTTGGCATGATAGATAAAATATTGAAACCTCACAACGTGGTGTTGCTCGCACCAACCTATATGTCCATAAATCCGGAAGTAGTTAGCATTCAGGTGACTGCTCCCTCTGGTGGGTCGGAGGGGGGGTTGGAAGTGACTAACAAATGACAGTAGATTCTAGTACAGATTTAAAAGCTAACTAGTTCAGTAACATGCTAATCAGTGTGAAACATAGTTGAACTGTCTGACACTAACTGAAGGTAGGAAGTGAAGTTGTAAGCGGAACTGAAGAAAAGTCAGAATCATTTCAGCCAATTGTTTGGTTTTGTGTCTTTACCTAATTTGCATATCACTTGCTGCTGAAATTGTAGCTCATGTCACTCAGAAAATGTAAAAACAACCTGTTTTTTTTTTTTTTTTATCTTTCTAGTATGTACATTATACAGAGACAAACAAAAGGTTTACCAAGACATCTGAGTGACCCGCTCTGATAAATCAGTTCCTAATGCATTTACCATGCTCTGTTTTCTCAGCAGGAGAATTGCAACCTCCGGTCTTGTGGAGGCAAACTAAGCATTATTATTATTATTATTAATAATAACACAAGATCCTTTATCTGGAAAATTGTACAGGATGTGTTTTGAGAAAGCTGAGGGTTGAAGCTGATCTGTTAAAGCTTTCAGTAGCTTCAGGCTTCTATCAGTGCAAGGTCTGGTTTGTGCGTTCGTCCTGCCATCAAAGATAAACTGCCACGAGTAAAAAAAAACCTGGAGAATTGAGAGCTTGAAGTAAATCACCCTATTGATCCCATTCAACGAAGAAGAGATTTTGGTATTTCACTAAGATTAAAAAAGGTACTGCAGAGGTGTTTAACAAGCTCCAGGATGAGGAACTTCCTGTTGTGTCTGGCTGCAGCATATTCTGACTAATGCTTTGTTTTGTTTCCTAATCTAGAAGCAGATTTCTCAACCCATAACCATTATTAGAGAAGCAAATCTTCCTGAAAGTAGAGTGGTGTTTTCTTTCGGCGCCAGGTTGCTAGCATCTGTGGTGCTGAGGGTAGCACAACATGGGTAGCTTCCTGCCCTCATTTTTGCAAACTAGACGTAACGGGTGGAGGAAGTCTGCTTAGTAGGTCACCACAAAACCCAAAAAATCAAGTGACGCAGATGGTGGGCATAGAAAGAAAAACAGAATTGGGAGAAAAGCTCAAACGGAGGAAACGGTTAAGGAAACACTCCCGAGAAGCCATTGTGTTCATGACTGCAAACACACTTTTCGTTGCTGACTCAACGTTTGTTCACTGACCTTCTGTTTGGAAACAGATCAGTAGAAACATCTTGCTCTTTTCATGAGCCACAGTTTGATCAGGAGAAAGAGCGATGAAGATTTGACTACTTGAGAACTTATGTGCTTTGCGGTATTATTTTACATGTCTTGCTTTAGTAATATGCCAATTTTAAAAAAAGTGCTGGGTTTATTTTTGGTCACGGTGGAGCTTTTACAATTGAGAAAAATCCAGTTACATGTTTTGACCAATCAAGCATCAGGTTTTGAAGCAATTGATAAAAACAAACATGGAGGACAAACATGGAGGTGATGGAAAAATAAGTGAATATAAAGTATGTATTTTTGTGACGTTCACCTGTTCACAATGTGACGTTACACTTTAACTATAGCTGAGTAGAGTAAAGTCACACAAGCAGCTCAGATACTCTTTTCTGTCTGCTTCCAAAGCTGCGCTGAAGAGAAACACAATGTCCTTGTGATCAGTGTTACACTCATTCATCTGTATCACTGAGAAGAACACAACTAACGTAAGTTAACCGACACACTAGGCTAGTCAGCTAGCTCGTACTAGCTAGGACTGAGTGAGTGAGTGCTGATCTAAAGGATCTAGTATATACTACACACACACACACACACACACAAATTATATAACTAACACAAAAAAGCCAATTGTAAAGTTCTTAGAGTTCTTTGTCAGTGCCGTGTTTCCTCTAGATACAATCAGCATGCAAATACAAAACCATGATAAGCAGATAAACCAGTAAGTTAAACCAGAATCTGTTACCAGAGGCTCTGAAAATGACCTTTCAGTAATGTAACCATGTTTGTGGGAAATATTCATCATTTTCCTTGTGCACATTTTTCAATATCTCTGAGAGATATTGCCACATCCTCATCCTCATCCACATTCTCATCCACATCCTCCTCCTCATCTACATCCTCACCCATATCCTCATCCTCATCCTCATCCTTATCCACATCCTCAATCCTCATCCTCATCCTCATCCTTATCCACATCCTCAGTCCTCATCCTCATCCACATCCTCATCCTTATCCACATCCTCAATCCTCATCCACATCCTCATCTTCATCCTCATCCTTATCCACATCCTCAATCCTCATCCTCATCCTCATCCACATCCACATCCTCATCCTCATCCTCAGAACTTCCAAAATGTCAGTTTGGGTTTAATTCAGTAGCCATGAGAGCATTTCCACACAGCTGCATTCCTCAGGTTAAATATTAGCTGTGGACTCAAGGGGTGTGTCTGGGTGCTCGTGCTGGTTTTAGTGTGTCTGTGTGTGTGTGTGTGTGTGTGTGTGTGTGTGTGTGTGTGTGTGTGTGTGTGTGAGTGTGTGTGTGTGTTTAAAAGGCTGTAGAACACAATGAGTCATCTTACAAAAGCTTAAGTTTACTAAAACTGCTAATAATCAGAGCTTGTATTGTATGAGGAGAGCAAAATGACACAAATCATCATAAATAACACATCTATATATTATTTACTGCTATGATGATCACTGCCACAAATATCTACTGTCACAAACATTTATCACAATATCAACATTATAAGGTCATGTCCTATAAAAATATATTAATCAGTGATACAAGCCAAAACAAAACAATACACAACAAATCAAGTAATAAAATAATATTTAATAGATTACTATTAATAATAGTGTTGGAAAATTAAACATTTTCCTATTTTAATGATTCTGTACAAAACGATCTCCTCAGCAGCTTCCAGTCCTCTATTATTGTAGAAAAGTGTCTTTATTTCTTTACTCTCTTAAACATTTGTGCTAACATTTTTTATTTTCAGTGAATCCCTTTAAAACATTATCCTGTGTGAGATTGGTGTGAATGTTTGGAAGCGGAGTGGGTGAGGTCCTGATTCATGCTAAAAACATCAGCAGAAATGAATCATGTTAATGACGGAATCACAGAAAGGACGGTTCTCCTGAACACTCTGTGGGAGTCACAGTTTTGTGTGTATATGTGTATATACTGTATACACTTCACTGTATATGTAGAGCTCGAAATGCTGGGAAAACATTTTATTTAAATATTTATATTTAATATTCAATACAGTAACATTGGACACTTTTGGATGTTACAGGTAACATCATGGCAATGTTAGTTTTCTGCCTAAATATTAAGAAATAAAATGGCAAACAGAAACATTTAAATTGAATAAACAACAAAATGAGGGGGGCACGGTGGCTTAGTGGTTAGCACGTTTGCCTCACACCTCCAGGGTTCGGGGTTCGATTCCCGCCTCCACCTTGTGTGTGTGGATTTTGCATGTTCTCCCCGTGCCTCGGGGGTTTCCTCCGGGTACTCCGGTTTCCTCCCCCGGTCCAAAGACATGCATGGTAGGTTGATTGGCATCTCTGGAAAATTGTCCGTAGTGTGTGAGTGTGTGAGTGAATGAGAGTGTGTGTGTGTGACCTGTGATGGGTTGGCACTCCGTCCAGGGTGTATCCTGCCTTGATGCCCAATGACGCACAGGCTCCCCGTGACCCGAGGTAGTTCGGATAAGCGGTAGAAGATGAATGAATGAATGAATGAATGTAACAAAACGTGCATAGAAATGTTTATTTGCGTGGCCCGGGCTTTCATGCAGCATCTCATTAGGTAGATAACAAGGTTCTGAGTAAAGTTTGGGAGAAATCCTCCCCTTTCATGTAACAGCACCACACCACAAAGTGCTTTATATTTTAAATTTAAATTTAAAATTTTGTTTAAAAAAAAAAACCTTAGACGTCCCAGTGAACAATAATGTCTCAGATCGAGCTCATTAATGTATATGAGCCTGTGATTCAGAGCTGTACTGCTGTCATATCTGCTGTTAGGGAAAATAATCGACACCTTCTCTTCTGACCAATCAGGATCCAGATATCAACAGCGCTGAGGTGTTTAATGCTACAACAACAGAGAGAAACATTTTGTAGTTTTCCAAACCATATATATAGTAAAATTTATAGTCAAACTGAGAAAGAAACAAATAGTTTAATTCTTTTTAAATCTATTAATTAAAAAAAAAAAATCCAATTCCCTGCTTCACTTTATCCTTTTCAATCTTAACCCCTTAACCCATCATCTCACACTGATCAGAAATACCTTGTTGACAGACCTCCTGTACTTAGTCTTCATTCCTGAACTCATTATGATTGACTCTGCGTTTATGAAAACAGTTGCATCTGTTTTAAATGAAAGAATTAAATGTGAGAGTCTTTTGTTCCTCCAGACCTTCTCTAATGTTCTCCTAATTTGTCTTTGACCTTCAGGGGAGCCTTATTCAAGTTCATGATCCCAGCGTGACCTCCACACATGGAGATGGGGGAGACTGGTAAGATGGCGAAGTCGTGCATGGGCCTGGTACTGGTTGAGTTCGGATACGAGTACAAGAACCAAGATGGCTGCATGGTCTCTATCAAACCCAATGAACGCTACACGCTCCTGGCCAAGACCAACGATCACTGGTGGCACGTACGCAAAGACGAGTGCACCAAGCCTTTCTATATCCCCGCCAAATATGTGAAGGAGCTACCGTCCAGTTTGCCTTCACCCCTCGACTTCGTCAGTGCCCCTGCGCCCAATCCGACGCCTCCCACTGTTTCTGACCTCGCAGAGAAGACCAAGTCGAATGAGGTAACTATCAGGTCACACTCTCCCAGGAACCACCGCAAGACAGACAACCGCATGTCCACGTTCGGTGTCCCACTGGACCTCCACGAGCCTCCACCGTACATGTACGGAGGCTCTGTGGATCCTATCATTTCCCTAAACCCAGTCCCAGCTTCGGAACCGGTGAAGAACAAAAGACTCAGTCTTGCTTCAAACTTGTTATTGAGCTCCCTCGAGTCACTCCAGAAACCTCGGGCACCGAACGTGAGCCCCGCCGACCTGCTGCTACGCCAGGTCAAGCCAGTGGAGCCACCGGTAATCAAGAACCCGATTGACACCAGGCCGCAGGGACCGCTGCTGACTCCCGAGCCGCTCATTGAGCCGGAGGAAAAGTCCATCCCGTCATCAGACTCGGAGAACATTTACGAAACGATAGCGGATTTGAACCTGGATGTGTTGGTGAAGACAGAACCTGCTGCTCTGCTTGATCCTGCTCAGAGTCCACCCTCATCTGCAGTGCAGGGCAAGGTAACACACACACACACACACACACACACACACACACACACATACACACATGTCAACACAAACACACACACATACCAAACCACACAGACACACACACATTTATTCTTACTCCACTTTTTTTTTGGAACAGGAAAGTTTAGTTATTAATCTCAAGGTTCCTCTGCTATTGAAGTTAAAGCTTTCTTTCTTTCTTTCTTTCTTTCTTTCTTTCTTTTGCTTTTGTTTTTTTCCTGGCTTGCAGGTTCTTTGTTCTATATATAAACCGGAATGTCTTGGTGGGTGGACATTGTGCTTGTTGTGTGGGTTGTGTTTGTGTTGTGTGTGTGTTGTGTGTGTGTTGTGTGTGTGTGTGTTGTGACAAACTTCATTTTGTCAAGTTGATGTGAATTTATTATAAAAGTGCGATTTAATGAACACAATGAACACGTTATATAACAAATACACAGTGAGGATAAGACAACAACTACCCTGTCTGCCTATCGGTCTGTCTGTCTGTTCTCTCTCTCTCTCTCTCTCTCTCTCTCTCTTTCTTTTTGTACCTTTCTTTCTTTCTTTCTTTCTTTCTTTCTTTCTTTCTTTCTATCCATTTCTCTGTCTTCTATCGTTTTATTCTGTCTGCCTTTCTAACAGATCATCTTTTCCCATGTGATGATTAATCTTATCTATTTTTTACACAAACACAGCAGTGGTGACCTCTTTTATCATTTTCATGCCTCAACACTAGATGACACCTTACATTCCTCTTCAGATTATTCGCACGTGTCCAACTCGGTGCTCCTGCAGTTCAGTGTTGAAGTACATTGTGAATTTGGCCACAGAGAGGCGCTGTGTGCATGTGTCTCCTCCTGACCTCCTCCAGCACTCTGTGGTGTTTTTATCTCTCAGTCAACTGTAAACATGGAGGAGAGAAGGAACTGAGGATGAACTGAGCTTCTCCTTTATGAATGCAAATAAGCGTTGTCTCTATTTATTTCCCCGTCTCTAGCACACACACTGAGATTTGAGAACATACACTCTGTGTATATGATATATAATATCTTCACATGCTAACACAGAGTTTTAAGCTAATCTTGCGAGTTAGCATTTCCTGAATGTTAACCCAAACGTAATTGTTCATTGATTTGCCCAAGTGTGAGAAAGTAACAGACGTAAACACGTTGTGTCGATATTTCTGGCCTCATATTTACAGTACGACTTAGCACACAGTGTTGCCTTAACGCTTTATCGAGCTCAAGTTTCGAAACACCTCAAGCGCTAAACCTGTGTTGCTAATGGCAGCTTGAGGCTAAAGGACAAGTCATGACTGGACTGAAGGAACTGTGTGGTAAAGATTAGAGCGTGAGGCATGACTACGTTCGCTTGTGTGTTTGTGTGTGAGACTGTGAGACGTGGCTGCAGAGAATATTTACCACACTGTGCTAATCGTTAGCATCCTAAACCGTCTGCACTGTTAGCTTTAGGAACTCGAGTCATGATTAAATCTCGTGAGGCTTGAGTTTGTGAACACTGATGGAAAAAAGAGAAAAGAGAAAGACTAAAAGAGTGACTATTACTATATTACCATATTTTTGAAAATAATTCATATTTTCACTTATTTTCTTAGTTTATACTGTAAACTGTAGGG
This sequence comes from Tachysurus vachellii, assembly GCF_030014155.1. NCBI lineage: Eukaryota > Metazoa > Chordata > Actinopteri > Siluriformes > Bagridae > Tachysurus > Tachysurus vachellii. The sequence goes on along the minus strand of NC_083480.1, from coordinate 17,550,241 downwards.
ATTAACCTTTATTTTCTCTCATCTATTTTCACATAATTCACACACAGGTCATGTTTATTTATTTATTTATTTATTTTATGATTTTACACATTATTCGTATATCATTGTGTTGTGAAAAAGTTGAAATGAAAGTCAATTTACTGTGAGAGAAAATTATTTAAAAATAAAACCCTGTGTGTGAAAATAAATTAGGTGAATAAATACTAACACTAAAAGTCTTTATATAATATTATATATAATAATATTATTATATTATAATATATATATTTTTTCACATTTTTCCAACGTAATTCATTTATTATCACACGTACATTTAATTCTCTCAATGAAATCACCTCCATGTGTTAACTTTTTATTTTAAAATGAGCATTAATTCATTTTTATCTGTTGATTTGTCAAGTCTGAGAGTTGTGTTGTTTTTTTCCCCCACATGACCGCCTCTAAATGATTAATTTATTTCCATTAAGTATTTTTTCATTTTTCTTTATTTGTTTAAATTATTTGTTTACTTGTACAGCATTTTTTCCCTACATGCGATTTTCGCATGCAATTAGTTCATTTTCATGAGCTAATAATTACTTAATGTTTTTTGTTAGTATTAGGAATTCATTTTCACAGATTTATTTTTACACATAGTCTGAAATGGGGAAATTGTCGCACACAATTTGTTCATATTCACGTTCATTTTTAATATCTGTGTAATTCGGTTTAATCTTTGACATGAATTCAGCATGTGACATGGCATAACATTCATTCATTCATTCATCTTCTACCGCTTATTCGAACTACCTCGGGTCACGGGGAACCTGTTCCTATCTCAGGCGTCATCGGGCATCAAGGCAGGATACACCCTGGACGGAGTGCCAACCCATCACAGGGCACACACACACACTCTCATTCATTCACGCAATCACACACTACGGACAATTTTCTAGAGATGCCAATCAACCTACCCTGCATGTCTTTGGACCGGGGGAAACCCCCGAGGCACGGGGAGAACATGCAAACTCCACACACCCCCCAACCCTGGAGGTGTGAGCGGAACGTGCTAACCACTAAGCCACCGGGCCCCCATGGCATACCATATCATATCATCATATTATTTTATATAATTTCGTATCATATTATTTTATATTATTTAATATCATATCATTTTATATCATATCATTGTTGGGCTTCTTTCCTTTACATCTAACACGACTTAGATGTGAGACGATTTAATTATGGAAATCTGAGTAAATATCTATCTCTGGAATATTTAATTATAAGGATTATTTTATCTTTTGGCTATATCAAACTCTGTGTGTGTGTGTGTGTGTGTGTGTGTGTGTGTGTGTGTGTGTGAGCTGCTAGCATTTAAAACACAAAGCCACTGGATTCTGTGATTTAGGAGAGAAGGCGAGCAAGGATGAGGCAGAGAGACGCTCTACAAGCTCGTCCGGTCTCTCAGCATGGCTTCAGTCTGCTTCTTTTGTATATCAGTTGTGTGTTACACGGAAAGTATTTTTCAGAATGTGTAACACGACAGACTTGATAAGTGACTATAGGTGCGATGATTATTATTATTGTTTCTTCAAAGCTTCAGCATTTATTTTCCCCAGGTGTGAACACTGGCTTTGTTCTGCTCTCGACTCGGAAGCACATCACATCATACTGTGTGTGTGTGTGTGTGTCTGTGTGTGTGTGTGCGTGTGCCAGATTTATTTCTGACACTTGCATTGCACTGATATAGTTCTGATGCACTGGTTGCAATTTTGGATGTTTTACAGTAGAGTCAAAGAGAAATGAGACACCAATCTGGCAACCCTTATTTCTTTTTATCTACAAGTGACCTCTTTGATCTTTATTAGTGTGACTTAAAGAACTGGTGTGTGTGTGTGTGTGTGTGTGTGTGTGTGTGTGTGTGTGTGTGTGTGTGTGTGTAAACAGTGTTCCTTGCATGCTCATCTGCCTTTGTGTGCTACATAAGTGATGTGCTTCTGAGTGTTGTAGTAACAGACATTGTGTTTGGTAAACACACACACATACACACACACACACACACACACACACACACACACACACACACTGCTGCAAGAGCAGTAGATTGTTAAATGCTGTGCGCACATGATCACGCCCCTCAGGCCACAACACTCTGTGAGTTGCGATTGTGCTCTGAATGCTCCTGTTGCCAGATTGGTAATTCTTAAACATTTCAGGTATAAACCAAATTCACTCTGAAACGTATTTATTAAACGTGTTTGAATATTTGATGTATTTATAGATACTTGTGCTGGTTTACTGGATGGTGCTGGTTGTCACAGGGGATCTAGTGCAGTTACACCAGCATGACGTATTGCTCAAATGCTGAGCATGATGCAAACAGAGTCTCGTCTTGTGATGGTGTTCATGATGATGTTAGCATGAAAGGTGAAACTTTGGAAGCTGATCTGTTTGATCAGAGTGTTACAGATGAGGAGCTGAAACACCTGGACAGACTGGAGGCAGGTAGTTGAGCAGTATTGTATGTAATGCTGAATGTTTTCACTTGTTCATGATGGATGGGCCTGTTTTGGGCCTGTTTTCTGCAGGAGCTAAATTTCTGTATGATTAATGACTTAAAAGACTCTCACACTCTGTCTTGCCTGCCGTTACATGATCTCTATTGTATAATGTGACACAGAGAAGACACGTTATTATACAGTCTGGTGCTGAATCCAGGGAAGATTTCACTGAGATCTCGTCCAGTATGACGAGTAACATCTAAAAGGAGCGCTGACTGATATCACACTGTTTAAACCCTGACTTTAGGTGACGATACGTTAAATATTACTGAATTGAAGTGACCTTTAGACAGGTTTATTGTTGAATTTCAGGAAACAATAAACAACAATGGAGACAAAACAAATGAAAATGCAATACGTTTTTCGTGTAAAGAGAATGTTTAGTATATACTGTATTTAATATTTTAATAAAACACCAGTAGAGCTAAAAAAAACAATGTTTCTTGAAGTTAAGAATAAATGTCAAAAGAACTATAAAGGGTTGGAGGGTGGACTTTGTGAACTCTGGCAACCCAGCTGTGAGGGGGCGTGTTCTGATGGTTGTGGTTGGCGGCCAGGTAACTCAGCCAGGTGTGGAGACTTTCAGCCTGGGGAGCAGGTGGGAGTGTGTGGGGTGTGTTAACTCCAGAGCTCGAGGATTTTAAACAGGTAGATAAACATTCATTTCTATGTCTATATTTGATATATTTCTATATATGTACACACACTGTACAGTAGCTACTGTACCTGACCTCAACCTGCTCTTTACACACCTGAGGCTGATTAGATTGTGTGTGTGAGTGTGTGTCTGTGTGTGTGTTTGTGTGTGTGTTTGTGTGTGTGTGTGTGTGTGTGTGTGTGTGTGTTTGTGTGTGTGTGTGTGTGTGTGTGTGTCTGTGTGTGTGTTTTTGTGTGTGTGTGTGTGTGTGTGTGTGTGTGTGTGTGTTTGTATGTGTGTGTGTGTGTGTGTGTGTGTGTGTTCAATGGTATGACTTTGTTTTTAACTCTGAGTATCATGGTGATATGATATTAATATCACAGTATAATAACAGTGTTATACACTCGTGTTATAGACCAGCGTATCATCTGACCGGCCCGTGCACACCGACACGGAGCCAATGGCCAATGACCACATGCAGGCGCATCGTATCATCAAGTCATCAGTTCATTTTTATTCTGTTTCTATATTTTTTAAAGCTGATCTGAGACAATGTTAAAGTGCGACAATTGAATAAATATATATGAGATATAGAAATGAACTGAAAGTCATTCGTCTGCTCATGACTGGGATCTTGCTGATGTCACTTCGACAGTTGATTGACGCTTCGTCTTCTTTTCAATTGTAGACCATTCTTGCAGGGTAAAACTATATTGTGTGTGTGTGTGTGTGTGTGTGTGTGTGTGTGTGTGTGTGTGTGTGTGTGTGTGTGTGTGACCTAAACCAGTCATAAATTTCAGAGTTGTGATTTCTCAGCATAAACCTTCATGTCTCGAATTCTGCTGCAGATCTTCTGCTGCTCTGGTTTTAATCAGATAGATTAAAAAGAAAGGACCGAAGTTTCCACAAACGTTCATCATCATTTATTTACCGTCTCTGGTCTGATTAGAGAGCTGAGGACGTGGCTCAGGGCAGCCGCTCGTTATTCTCGTTATCTTCTTTCTCCACATGTAAACATGTTTGTTGACTCTTCTGCACATCTCCAGCACACGGCCTTCCAGTTTGTTGCTGGGTGACTGGTTTTCGTGCAGGATTTAAGGAAATGAAGGAGGTTATTGTGTGTGGTGTCGAACGATCTGAACAGTATTCACTTCCTCATAAGAAGCCGATGAGCCGGATTTTCGAGGGAAACCAGCCAGTGTTTGTAACCGATGCAGGAACATGAACTCTGTGCTGAAATACGGTACGATTTTGACCTCTGGAGCTGTTAATGAAAAGTTCTTAGTTACACTCACAACATCCCTGTTGTTTAGTACGAGTGCAAAGAGCAGACTTAACTACTTACTACTTCCTGCTTGCTGTGCATGCTGGGTTAAAGAGAAACGTGCCTCCGTGTGACACCACGTGTCATCGAGCACATCACAAACAGGAAAAAAACACCACAGAGGAATGTTGTCACGTCCCAGGAGGCTTTGTACATCATGAACATGCAAATCATTGACAAAACTTGACAAGATTAAAACAGAAAAACACAACACACACACAACACAACACACACAGAACAAAAACACACAACAAACACAACACACAACACACACAACAAACAACACACAACACACACAACAAACACAACACACAATACACACAACAAACACAACACAAAACACACAACACACACAACAAACACAACACACAAAACACACAACAGACACACAATAGATTCATTCAGAGACTAAAATGATTTTATTGACTTTCTGCTGTTTGTGTGTGTCTGTTTGTGTGTGTGTGTGTGTGTGTGTGTCTATTTGTGTGTGTGTGTCTGTTTGTGTGTGTGTCTGTTTGTGTATGTGTGTGAGTTTGTGTGTGAGTTTGTGTGTGGGTTTGTTGTTTGTGTATGTTTTAGAGGCTGTTACAGTCACATAAGCTGAGTTTATGAAAGGTCATGAATAGAGAACTGACTCACTTTCATATGTGTGTGTTTGTGGTGTGTGATGTGTTTAGTGGTGTGTGTTTTTGTGTGTGTGTCTGTTTGTGTGTTTGTGTTTGAGTGTTTGTGTGTGTGTTTATGTGTTTTGTGTGTGTTTGTGTGTTTTTGTGTGTGTGTTTGTGTGTGTGTTTTTGTGTTTGCGTGTGTTTGTATGTGTGTGTTTATGTGTGTGTTCGTGTGTTTGTATGTGTGTGTTTGTGTGTGTGTGTGTTTGTATGTGTGTGTGTTTGTGTGTGTGTGTTTATATGTGTGTGTGTGTTTGTGTGTGTGTTTGTGTGTGTTTGTGTGCATGGGTGTGTGTGACTTGCTTTACTTCCAGTCTTGTGTTGGTTCAGTGATGATGTCAGACGATATCTTTAATCCTGATCATCATTCTGTTCCAGTCACATGAGGAGGATGTGGCGTATCTTCATCATGACGTTACACATCATCATCATCATCATCATCATCATCATCATGTGTACTTAATTTACTGTATTATTATTATTATTATTATTATTATTATTATTATTATTATTATTATTATTATTATTATTATTTATCCTGATCTCCACACACTGTAACACATTTTATCATGAAGTCAAAGCCCAAACACTGCAATTTAGAAAAGATGTAGAAGAACAAAAGTATAGAAAAGCGCATTCGCTTCCTTTCCCTTGTGTTATAACACAGTCGTAACTCATGTGTCAGGTCAGATTCTATAGAAATAACCTGTAGGTGTTTCTATGGCTCGGTTTTTTAGATGGGGAAAAAATTAAGCAATTGTTCCAGACAGACATAAAGAGGGCTGAGACGGATTCAGAGAGAAGAACGATCTCAGCGATCCTCCATAACTCCACCTCAGTGTGGGGAAACGAATCCTGTATGAACACAGCTGAAGAGCATTGTGCAGGTTCGGCTCGTCTGATAATAAATATGACTCATCGTTTTTGTGTGTACAGAACACACACACACACACACACACACACACACACACACACACACACACCCTCAACGAAACTTCATAAAGAACTGTACTGTACACACAGTCACACACTAATCACAAACTCCTAACTGAAGCAGATGACGGCATTCGCTTCGTGTCCTGGTTTGGTTTTATTAGAATTGTGTAACTTCTTTTCACAAGCTGACCGCTGGGTTACACACTGTTCCACTTGTACAGACGTTTCACACTTCATTCCATCCTGGAGGAAGTGGCAGCTCTGTGGTTAAAGGCTTTGGTTTTTTGATCAGAAGGTCGTGAGTTCAGATCACTGCTGGCTCTCTGAACAAAACCCTTTAACTCCTGCCTCACCGTCGCCAATGTATGTAGCATGATATTTATTTTCTACCACTTATCCGAACTACCTCGGGTCACGGGGAGCCTGTGCCTATCTCAGGCGTAATCGGGCATCAAGGCAGGATACACCCTGGAAGATGAGTGAGTGAGAGTGAGTTTCATTCTTAATGAAACACTTTAAAGGTTTCTCAGAGAGCCAGAAACAGTTCCTCTGTAAATAGAATTGCCCAAATGTTTTGAAGAATGGGTATTAAACCGGATTTCGGAGGTTTAAATGGATTCTCAGGGTCTTTCCCCGAGCCGTGCAGCTGGACGCAGGCTCTCTGGAGACGATGGCGTGTCCGAGCTCGGCGTGTCCAGGTATCATTTGAATAACAACCAATAGCAAATGTTGGTGTTGCGGTGAGCTTGAGATCTTCCAGTTTCTCACTGACTGAAGAGCAAAGAGAGGCTCAGGTGTTATTTTCTGCTCTCCTTTGCTGTTTCAGCACGATCTCATGTACACGTTCCAGCTTATCTTTTAAACGTGTTTTATTTTTTATTTCTCGAGGACAAAAATGTTTGTTTACACTCGAGCTCTCGATCCTCATCCTACAGAGGAAATTGCTGTTGTGTAATCAGTGTGCCCTCCACCCACTAATAACATCCATGGCGTGTGTGTGTGTGCGTGTGTGTGTGTGTGCGTGTGTGTGTGTGCGAGTGTGTGTGTGCACAAAACTCAAGAGAACATCAACACAGCACCCTTATTTGTGTAATAGCTTTTTGTCACTTACTCCCACTCACATATACACAGATACAGTTTCGCTCTTCCTCTTGTTGCCGACGGTTACTGAACCTGTTTCTGAGTAAAAAAATGAAACGTGAAAAAGGAGAAGAACTTCTGTTTTTTACTCTCTACTGCACATGTGGTTGAAACTCACTTCGTTTGTGTTCCACATCTTGGACGCTTTTTCTCATGTAACAACTTGTTGGCACTTTTGGCTGCGATGTCGGTAGATGAAATGATCCGTGGCGCTTGCCGGAGGTTCGCCCCCGGCCTGGTGACCTTCCTGAGGTTTCCCAAGGTAAGAACAGGGGATCTTGTGTGTGTGTGTGTGTGTGTGTGTGTGTGTGTGTGTGTGTGTGTGTGACAATCTGGAGTCAGTAAGAACATTATACACACTACATCACTGAGGCCTGTCAGAGTCAGTGTGTGTAACGTGTTTTATATAAAGACTAAAACGTTTATATAAAAACGTTTTATTTACTTTGACGATCTGTTCATTAGACATGAATCCTGCAGCCCAGATCGTTTTACTCTAATATTCACATCCACGTATTTGATGAAGAAACATTAAAGTTAATCCTGCAGGTTTCATAGATCTCCTGACGAGCTTCAATCCCATGAGCTGATCTGTGAAATCATCCTGAAAGGATTAACGTTGTTTGCTCTTTGGTCTGCTGTGGTTAGAACTTTAATTTAAAACATATTGTGTTGTGTTGTTACATAATGCGGAATAATCATCACCGGTGTGGTATGATGAGGCAGAGTTACTGTTAACACTACAAACTGGATTCTTTTCCAGAACATTCTGAATCGTTTTATTCCTCTTACACTACAACAACTTGCCTGCAATACAATTTTTCTTTTTTTTTTGTAATGAACACCTTGTACTTTTTATCCGTTTCTAGTTACATTTAATGACTCTGAGAGTAAAGTTAGATCCTGTTCTCACTTATGATATAGCAGCTGCACACATTCACTCCATCACATTATCTCACTCACTCACTCACTCACTCACTCACTCATTCTCTACTGCTTATCCGAACTACCTCGGGTCACGGGGAGCCTGTGCCTATCTCAGGCGTCATCGGGCATCAAGGCAGGATACACCCTGGACGGAGTGCCAACCCATCACAGGGCACACACACACACTCTCATTCACTCACACAATCACACACTACGGACAATTTTCCAGAGATGCCAATCAACCTACCATGCATGTCTTTGGACCGGGGGAGGAAACCGGAGTACCCGGAGGAAACCCCCGAGGCACGGGGAGAACATGCAAACTCCACACACACAAGGCGGAGGTGGGAATCAAACCCCCAACCCTGGAGGTGTGAGGCGAACGTGCTAACCACTAAGCCACCGTGACCCCCTTCACATTATCTAAGGCAGCTTATGATGATAAGAAACCACAACAAAGTGTAAACTCTTCTGTCCTACTGAAGATGTTCTAGCTTCACATCTGACACTGGAGACTCCTTCTGTGAATGTTACAGTAAACGTCTCCTTACTTTTTGATCTGTTTGTGTGGATCTGCTGTGTGATCGAGGACCATCATGTCAACCCAATGTTTGCAGCTTTCACACAAAACTACTCTGCACCTCTCGACCAATCAGAATGCAGAATTCTTCCCAGACAGGAATGTGGTGTAATTAATAATAACCAGGTTTGGTGTGTTTATCAGTCCGGACGTTTGTGGAGCATGTAGCCTTAAAACTCGCGAATGCTGATAAAATGTGATTTTGGGGTTTTTTTTGGATGAAGACACATCACAAGACCCTGATTCACACCAGAACACGTCAATTAGGGTCCAACACAAATAAGTGCATTTTAAAATTCACCACATTTTGTTTTGTGTTGTATTTCGATGGCATTTCTATTTGAGTTTCTGAGGTACACACAGCGGAAGGTTCATCAGAACTGTTTACTGTGTTTCCTGTCCCCTGAGGCCACACGCTCATTTGGAAAACACATTAGTGCCACATTTCCCCCAGTTTCTGGAGCCTAACTAGCAGACTGCTCGCCTTATCTCCAGTTTGTGTGGGTTTTTTTCTCGACTGAGTACCTAACTGTTTCATCACTGATCTCTTGAATTTAATTTTTTTTTTCTGCTACACAGCTGTTACAGTGATCCAGGGGGATTTCTGCATTACACTTCTTTGTAAAAAAAAATAAATAAATAAAATAGTTTTATGATGTAGTGTGATCCCCTGTTTGAAATTCGGACTGCGTGCAGGTAGTTCAGAGGTTCAGCTGGTTTCCTGAGAAGAAGAAAATACACACATACATACAAACAAATAGTTTTCACTTCCTTAATGTAATTGTTTTCAAGTCAAGTGAATTTGTTTTCATTTTAAAGCGAAAATGTTCAGACAGGGACTATTGTACCATCCCCAGAGTTTTCCCTCCTTACTCTCAGTATTCTGGATCGACTCCGGATCCGATTCATTCATCCATTCATTCATTTTCTACCGCTTATCCGAACTACCTCGGGTCACGGGGAGCCTGTGCCTATCTCAGGCGTCATCGGGCATCAAGGCAGGATACACCCTGGACGGAGTGCCAACCCATCACAGGGCACACACACACTCTCATTCACTCACACAATCACACACTACGGACAATTTTCCAGAGATACCAATCAACCTACCATGCATGTCTTTGGACCGGGGGAGGAAACCGGAGTACCCGGAGGAAACCCCCGAGGCACGGGGAGAACATGCAAACTCCACACACACAAGGCGGAGGCGGGAATCGAACCCCCAACCCTGTAGGTGTGAGGCGAACGTGCTAACCACTAAGCCACCGTGCCCCCCCCTGGATCCCATTGACCGGGATAAAACAAGGAAATAACTTCTTTTATTTTAAGAAAGGTGTCAGTCAGAAATGTCAGTCAGAAGTACCAGAAGACCATTAAATCCAGTAATTCACTAATAAAATGGATCATATTACCAGTAAGGTCTATGACACATCTGTAGCAACCATTAAACCAAAAGAAAACCAGTGGGAACTGAGAGGAGATTGTAATGGGGTCGGTGATCTGGGACAAACAGTATTTGTGTGTGTGTGTGTGTGTGTGTGTGTGTGTGTGTGTGTGTGTGTGTGTGTGAGGCTGAAATCAGGGATGGATATCTGATTCCTCTCCTCTCTGTCTCTTTTGTTTGTGCTGAATAAAGGGAAAGGCTCAGCAGGGATTTAGCTGCTCCACATCGCTTTGTCCTGCACAGGTTACCATGGGTTTTTGTTTAACATGATGCTGGGAATATTAGCACAGGTATAATATTCACACGGAGAGCAGGAAGCGCAAAGTGTTTGATATTAGCGTTAGCATTGTATAGCTCATTCGTCCCACCGCTTCACGTCTGCACTCGGTAATGCGTAATGACCAAGAAGCTTTCTGAACACAGCTCTCTGCATTCTGGATCCTGGGTAGTCGAGTTCAAGCACAAGCTCAGTGGCTCTGGTGTGTCTTGTGTCTTGTGTAACAACTGACTTCCCTGTTAGACCTTTCAGTGCTATGATAATACTTGGGACTACAATGTGTTCTTTGAAGTCGTAGGCACTCCTGAGCGCTGTTTTATCTTCAGTCTAGTTCCTATCCGATTTGATTCCTAACCCGTTTTATTAGCTGTACCTTAACATTTACATTTGTGGTATTTAGCAGATTCTGTTCTAAAGAGCAACTTACATTTATCTCGTTTATACAACTGAGCATTTGAAGGTTAATTGAAAGGCCTTGCTCAAGGGTCCTTGCTCATTTGAAATCATTTAAAGCATCCTTATCCACTTGCCATCATGTTGGTGATTCTGTTGCTAGCTTATTAACTAAAATCCTTTTCTCTTTCAGCAGGAACGTGAGAACCCAAACATGGCGGTGTACGCTAACATCTCTGAGCTGAAAAAGGCTGTGAATCGCATACCTCCAGCGTCCACGTCTACATGCTCTTCTCCAGGCCTCTCTCTCAGTCCGGCTCCGGACTCACCTGAATGGCAGAGCAGACCTGAGCAGGACAACGGCAAAATGTTCTACCCTGCCTCACACCCTCACCCTCAAAGTCCCACACTGACCCCAGGCAAGGAAGCCTCGGCTCAGCTCATCCCTGCCGTGGTTGCTCCATCCTCACTGCCACCATCTTTCTCGCCAGGATCAGACTGGAAACAGCTCCTAGACGAATCCACAGGGAGACACTACTACTACAACGCCACGCTGAATCAGACATCATGGGGCACTCCGGAGCCACTTAGCCCTCAGCAGGAAGGACTGGTAAGGAACATATGGCATGATGGGTAATATTAATAATATTGTCCTACACCTTGATTACTTTCTGAAAAACCATGAGTTATATTTACCATCTTTACTAATACTGACCAGTATACTGAGGCCAAGCCTTCTTTACTAGTACTGACATACACAGAGGCCACTCCTCCTTCATACCTGTTATACTGGGCATGGCAAGCTCGGAGGCCGAAGGTCAAAGAAAACTACTTGGATAATACTTGTTTCTAATGTACTCCATTTCCTCTCTCTTTATTTCTACAGCCCTGTCTACCAGAGGAGGATTACCCTACGAATGAGTGTGCTGTCAGAGACACGCCCCTGTCCCCGGTCAAGCGTCCCGTCCTGCCTCGGGTCACTCTGGACCCCGGGAACACTGTGCCGTCTGGCTGGAATTGCTCCACGGAGCCAGGAGGAAAAACGGTCTTCACCAGTGACCACACACCCCAGCAGGTAAAGAACTACACTAAGGTTTATTTTTGATGTACAGATATGTGAGTTTTATGGAAGTGAAATTTCAGCACCAAAGTGTCAGTTGAACTGAGATGTTTTCAGTAGGATTCTATAAAGTGTTTTGACGCTTAATTTCCCAAATCATAACATTAATTCCTCCCTGCAGTTAGTTTCCATTTACTGTTTGATGTATAAACCGAGGAAGAAAAACGTAGAACTATTGGTTTAATCCTGTCATCCTGTCATCTAAAATGCATACAAGAAAAATAAACTGTGGAAGGAGCAGCAGAGATCACTGGTGTCTCTGCTGAGCTAGTACAGTTAGCTCACTTTGCTGATATGATCTGTACTAACATAGATAGATAGATAGATAGATAGATAGACAGACAGACAGACAGACAGACAGACAGACAGACAGACAGACAGACAGACAGACAGACAGACAGACAGACAGACAGACAGACAGACAGATAGATAGATAGATAGATAGATAGATAGATAGATAGATAGATAGATAGATAGATAGATAGATATTTGTCATTCCATAGAACAGGTGCACAGCAAAAAATGCAGTTTGGCATCTACCAGAGGTGCAAAGAGTAGCAATTGTGCAAATAGACAAGTGTAAATAAATATAAAGCATATGTACAGCATGTTCGGTAAGACGGCGCCACCATCTTGTATATGTACTGTAAATCTTAAAAACATTTTAAAACAAAGTTAATATGTATAAATTGTGTAGTTCGCTGTAGGCTGTTCAAAATGGCTACTTAAAAAAAACAGGCCACGCCCCCAAAAGCAACAGGAGTAGCTGTCGCTACATTCTCGATCTAAGATCCTAGATTCTTAAATTTACCGCTAGCATGATCGGCTGTACAGATCAAATCAGATTATTTTTACATTTAAGTATGATTTGTACTGCCCCCTTCTGGTGTGGAGAGTTACTAACTTTCACTTTAAGCTGTTGTTGATGCAGTGTGTTCAAGTGAAACTTTTCACACTTGAGGTCATGTAATCGTTAGCTTGTTGTGTCAGGAAATTTCTATTTAAATCAAATCCAAAAAAGAATCCAATACAGAGAGATTTGGGGATTTTATTTCATCTGTTAAAACATAAATATATAAATATAAATAGATAATTAAATAAGTATAAACCATATATGAAACTAGTTCCTGCTGGAGAAGGTTTTGTTTCTACATTTCTCAGAGAAATCTATCACTTTAGGTGATAGAGTAATGAAATAGAGTAATGCATTGTAAACAGCGCCCCCTGTTGCTCTTAATCATGCAGCTTGAAGCTTTCATAGCTCTATATGTCTCACCAGTGTTCTGTTTCTGCTCGAGCTCGTGACCTCCACTGTCTTTTTCCACAGTGGATCCAGTCGAAGGACGAGAAAGGCAAACTGTATTATTACTTAAAGGACGGTTCTGTGTCTCAGTGGAATCTTCCGGAGGTCAGTGTTTATCTCAAACATGTTCACGTTTCACTTAACGAACACAGTTTCTTTATATCTGGCATCTGGGAGCTTATGAACACAATTTAATTATTTTTTATTAATAGTTTATTGCATTCTTTCATTTTATTGGTCTTTTCTGTCTATCTTTTCTCTCTTTCTGTTGTCCTTTTCACCTCATCTTGTGATGTTTTCTTTTTTCCTCACTCTTGTTTTTTTCCAATTGAATTTTTATATCTTCAGATGATTTTTTTTTTTCAATTATGACCTTTAAGCCTTTAAAACTGAACCCTATATGAACTGTATAAACAGGTGTTGGGGAACGGCCTGGAGCAGGATGGACAGTCTGTCCCTAAGAACCTGAGACCCGTCCCACATGAGGACATGGTGAGAACACACTTTCACATTCAACTACACTCACACACTTGACTGCACTTACAGTACACACTCAACTCCATTATACTTTCACACTCAACTACATTTTCATACTGGAATTCACTTTCAAACTCGACTTCACTTTCACACTCGACTACATTTTCACTACACTTTCACATGACACACTTTCACACTCGACTTCACTTTCACACTCGACTACACTTTCACGCTCGACTACATTTTCACTACACTTTCACATGACACACTTTCACACTCGACTTCACTTTCACACTCGACTACACTTTCACGCTCGACTACATTTTCACTACACTTTCACATGACACACTTTCACACTCGACTTCACTTTCACACTCGACTACACTTTCACGCTCGACTACATTTTCACACTCAACTTCACTTTCACACTCGACTACATTTTCTCTACACTTTCACACAACACAATTTCACACTCGACTACACTTTCACACTAGACTTTACTTTCACACTCGACTACACTTTCACGCTCGACTACATTTTCACACTACACCAGGGGTGTCAATCATAATCAGCACTAATACAAAGAAAAAAGTGGACTTATTGTTAGTTCTATGTAATTTTGCTATGTGTTTACTGGTCTGGCCCCCTTGAGATCAGATTAAGCTGTATGCGGCCCCCAGACCAAAATGACACCCCTGCACTTTTACACTCGACTACATTTTCACTACACTTTCACATAACACACTTTTACACTCGACGACATTTTCACACTTGACTACACTTTTACACAGATAAGACTGATAACATAACATGTAGCTGATCTTGTTGCCAGTCAGCTAATGGGTGAATGTTATAGCTTGGCATTATCTTGACCTGTTTGATATGATGTAGCAGATGTGACCATGTTTATTTACTGTTTGTCTGATATCCTGCTTATTGATGATTCAGACCGAGTTGATTAAATGCCACCTTCAGTCATTAACTCATCACTCTGCGTTTCTTCTCTCTTCACAGCAGAAGTTTTTTCCGTCTCACCGCAGGATTGCTTCTGATCACAGCACCGATTCATCGAGCACTGTAAATTCAGCGGATGTGCCTCAGGCATGTACACAAACCTCCTTCTCTTATATTAACACATATACTGAACGCTCCACAAGGTTTCTGTCACCTTAACATGAACACACTTCAGCTTTTTATTTATTTTCTAAAGAAGTAACTAACACACCCGTTAATCAGCGTTGCTTTATAATAAGAACCAAATTAGTCACTTATAATAATCAACATCTGCATTAACCAGAAAAATGAAGTCAAATGAAACTGAAATTCACTCCACATTGAGCAGCTCTGTGAGAAACACCTGAACAAACACGTTTCTGGTGGAAAACATTTCTTATATTAACACCTAGACTCCAGTGTTCAAGAAGTTATTGATGTTTTCATCTTTTTTTCTTAACTGCTTGCTTTTTCCTCTTCCGTCTGGACCTGGGAAACAACATACACATATAAATGATCAGTAAATAAGGGGAAAAACAGAAATAAATTTTCTTTAAATTTAATTTAAAAAGTTGAAAAAAGAACAGAAAAAGTTCAAATGTACAAGTGCCCATGAACAAACAAACAAACAAACAAACAAACAAAACCCAATTGGATTTCTATTGTAAAACTTCCCTCATTTGTTAAAAGTCAGTTAATATAGTTAAAGTTTAAGGGAAAAGATTAATTTAATTTAATTTAATTTAATTTAATTTAATTTAATTTAATTTAATTTAATTTAATTTAATTTAATTTAGTTTAATTTAATTTAATTTAATTAATGAAACGGGGGCACGGTGGCTTAGTGGTTAGCACGTTTGCCTCACACCTCCAGGGTCAGGGTTCGATTCCAGCCTCCGCCTTGTGTGTGTGGAGTTTGCATGTTCTCCCCGTGCCTCGGGGGTTTCCTCCGGGTACTCCGGTTTCCTCCCCCGGTCCAAAGACATGCATGGTAGGTTGATTGGCATCTCTGGAAAATTGTCCGTAGTGTGTGATTGTGTGAGTGAATGAGTGTGTGTGTGTGCCCTGCGATGGGTTGGCACTCCGTCCAGGGTGTATCCTGCCTTGATGCCCGATGACGCCTGAGATAGGCACAGGCTCCCCGTGACCCGAGGTAGTTCGGATAAGCGGTAGAAGATGAATGATAATTAATGAAACATCCCAGCAAGCAATCCAAAGCAAAAGCACAAACACCTAGGAGGAAGTTTTATTCATTTTATTTTTGCTAATATTTGTGGAATTTTCTTAACTCTGGAACAGAATTGAATTGAAGCTGAATGTAAAGAAACATCTTAAAACTTTAATGAGTTTTTTTTTAAATATTTGCGGGCTGAATTCTCAAAACTCTCCCACAACATTCTCACAACATTCTCACAACATTTTCACAACATTCTCACAACATTCTCGCAACATTCTCACAACATTTTCACAACATTCTCACAACATTCTCACAACATTCTCACAACATTCTCGCAACATTCTCACAACTTTTTCACAACATTCTCACAACATTCTCACAACATTCTCACAACATTCTCACAACATTTTCACAACATTCTCGCAACATTCTCGCAACATTTCCACAACATTCTCGCAACATTCTCACAACATTCTCGCAACATTTTCACAACATTCTCGCAACATTTTCACAACATTCTCACAACATTTTCACAACATTTTCACAAATCCTCCTTATTACATTTTCTCCTTCGCTCCTTTAAATTCCCAAATGCTTTAACAAATCCCGTTTCATGAGTGTCCAATGCTTTTCCTCGAAGGAGGATGGCACGAGGCTGAGGAGGAATCTGTCCAGCACAGACGCTCACTACCAGCAACTTCACCACCTCCAGTACCCTCACCACCATGTGTGTTAATGTCCACAGGACAGAATTATAATACAATCAGTTTGTTTCTAATATTGTGCGCTCGGGAACATGGACACGCCTCCCATTACACTTTTACCATGCCCTCAACTGACTTCCCCTGTGTTTCACCCCGACTCGTTACTGCCACCTTCGGTAACCGACAGATCGAATCTATATGACGATCAACAGCGTTCATGCAATTGTTAGGAAATTGTTTGTATCCTGACGATGCCTCAAACGTTCTGTGTCCTGGAGTCGATCCAGATCCTGATGCCAATCAGAGGCATCTGGGAGCTTATGTACATTATGTGGAAGAAGGCAGACAACCAGGAACTTTTATGTCCAACTCTTTAAACCATACGTTAACTTTTAATAAATAATTATTTATTTGAATGCCTTTATTCCGTTACCTCATTAGCAGACCTTGTAGTTGTAAGTCCACGACGTTGTGGACTTCGAGACTATAACAGCAACTCTGACAGCAGCACATCTGCTAATCGTTCGAATATGTTATCGTTACTATAGTAACAGCTCATTCACCGGGACTCGTACTCAACTTCACAGCAGTAACAGGAGGTAGCTATCGTGCAATCCGAACTCGTCACTCGAGCTAAAACTGGCCACTTGTATCATTTTGGCTCATCAGTGGAAGTCAGTGGAGTTCTAGTTATAAAAACGGTGATGGACTGCAGGTTCAATATTCTCGGTGTCTCAAGGGTTCATGGGAAACTAACAGAACTAACTGCTCTGAATGGCCTGCGCACAGATAACCACTGATGACATCACATTTAGAAATGTGTGAGAGCAGCCTGAGTGTGTGTGTGTGTGTTTGTGTGTGTGTGTTTGAGCGTGTGTGTGTGTTTGTGTGTGTGCGTGTATTGTGTGCATGCGTATATTTGTGTGTGTGTATGTATTTGTGTTCGTGTGTGTGTTTGTGTGTGTGCATTTGTGTGTGTGTGTTTTTGTGGTGTG
>NC_083480.1:17522603-17527603 GCF_030014155.1 Tachysurus vachellii | reverse complement strand
CGTTTCTATAGTAACAGCTCACTCTTACCTTATTACTTCTATAGTAACAGCTCACTCTTACCTTAGCGTTTCTATAGTAACAGCTCACCCTTACCTTAGCATTTCTATAGCAACAGCTCACTCTTTCTTTAGCGTTTCTAGAGTAACAGCTCACTCTTACCTTTTTGTTTCTATAGTAACCTTTTGTTCTAATGTTATGGCTTCTATACTACCAACTCCTTGTTATGGGTCTCACATAAACATTCAAAACCTTTATGTCTCCTCTAATGCTCAGGATTAAACATCGACGGGATCTACAGAGTGAGCGGGAACCTGGCGGTCATCCAGAGACTCCGGCACAAAGCTGATCACGGTACTTCAGCACTCACATGCCCTAGTCTCCAATATTCCCTGATGACACACACGACACACGTATCGTATTTAAATCTGCGATGTCTTTCATCCAATCTTAAACACCTCGCTCCGGTTCTGTGCGTGTTCTAGAGGAGGAGCTGGATCTGGAAGATGGTCAGTGGGAGGAGATTCATGTCATCGCTGGAGCACTGAAGCTCTTCTTCAGGGAGCTTCCTGAGCCGCTGTTCCCCTACAGCTTCTTCGAAAAGTTCATCGCCGCCATCCGTGAGTGACCTACACCTGCACTCGTACACGCTAAAGTGATCACATTCCTTACTGGAAACCAATTAACAGAACAACTAGTGATCTATTACATTTTAATACTTGTCTAGAAGTCTGGATTCTGATTGGTTGTCAGGTGTTGCTTAATTGTCAACAACTCAATGCTAATGCATTAGCGCTGCTATAGTAACTGAGACGTTCACAGGGACTCATCTGGCAGAGAGGATTAACGTAATCAACATGTAATGAGAAACTGCCGCTAGATCCAGGGGTCTTCGGTGTTAGCATTAGCAGTAATGCTAGCCTTAGTATTAGCATTTGAGTCACCTCAGAATTTACTGTCTGAACTCTAAACTGTATTAAACATGTCACAGGATTTAATTACACGTCCCTGTGATGCCGCTTTGCATGTTGTTTGCATACGTGTGCATGTATTTGTGTATATATTGTAGTTGTGTACTTGTTTGTGTTCATGTGTGTTTGTAGAAATCGGCGATCAGAATCAGAGGGTGTCGTATATACGAGACTTGGTGCGAACGTTGCCGTTACCCAACCACAACACCATGGAAGTGCTCTTCAGACACCTGTGCAGGTGAGATCCTTCCAGCTCTAACGCCACAGCCATGCTGGTAAGGGGAGGGACTTTTAGCTGAGATGCTCACGCTGGTCTTTCTGCTATGTGAGCAGCTCTGAGGTTTAGTCATGAGGCAGATGAGCAGGTCTGGGTGTGTTTGTGGTTCTGCTACAACAAGAATAGAAAACTATGTGGACTGGCTGGAGTTCTCTGGTGTGAACTCAAAGCTATTTAAAGACACTCTTTTGTACATGAATTGTAAACGAGAAGATGTTTTCTTCATCATCCTCATCCTCCTCATCTTCTGCTGAGAGAATTGTTCTTTCTTTTCTTTCTTTCACTGATTTCTCTCATCTCTCTCTATCACTCTCTGATTTCTCTCATACCTACCTCTATCTGTTTCATCTCTCTTTTATCTCTTTGATATTTCTTTTATCTCTCTAATATCTCTCTCGTTTACATTTACAGTATTTAGCAGACACACTTATCCAGACTTACAATTTATTTCATTTTATACAACTGAGCAATTGAGGGTTAAGGGCCTTGCTCAGGGGTCCAGCAGTGGCAGCTTGGTGGACCTGGGGTTTAAACTCATGACCTTCCGGTCAGTAGTCCAACACCTTTACCAGTAGGCTACCACATCCCTTCCCCTCTCTGTCACTTTTATCACTCTTTCATCTCTTTCTAATTTACAGACAGATTCCACCTTGTACAATGAAAGACACTCTGGCTGCTTATTGTGGCTGTATTTAGATGTTTTGCATTTAATCATTCATTCATTCATTCATTCATCTTCTACCGCTTATCCGAACTACCTCGGGTCACGGGGAGCCTGTGCCTATCTCAGGCGTCATCGGGCATCAAGGCAGGATACACCCTGGATGTACACACACACAGGGCACACACACACAATCACACACTACGGACAATTTTCCAGAGATGCCAATCAACCTACCATGCATGTCTTTGGACCAGGGGAGGAAACCGGAGTACCCGGAGGAAACCCCCGAGGCACGGAGAGAACATGCAAACTCCACACACACAAGGCGGAGGCGGGAATCGAACCCCCAACCCTGTAGGTGTGAGGCGAACGTGCTAACCACTAAGCTACCGTGACCCCCTGTATTTAATCACAAACTGATAAATGCTTTGGACTCGTCTTATTTGGTAAAATGAAACATATAACCATCAGCGGTTGTTTACTCTGTAAGAACATTATCAAACTGAATCAGAAGAGTGTGATTCTGCCACACACACACACACACACACACACACACACACACACACATGTTCTCACATGTTCTCATTAAAGATGTTGGACTGAACCTCTTGTTCCTGTCCCTCAGGGTGGTTGATCACTCAGACTCCAACCGGATGTCCTTCCAGAGCATGGCCATAGTCTTCGGTCCAACTCTGCTCCGGCCCGAGGAAGAATCCGGGAACATGGCAGTCCATATGGTCTTCCAGAACCAGATCGTGGAGCTCATTCTCAGGAAGTTCGATGAGATTTTCTCTCCCAGATGAGTCATTCAGCCTGAGCAATAAATCTGCTTGAGTGAGGCTTGACTGAGCTTTCACTGGATTCTTAAAGACTTTCTGCTTTATTTAGGATAACGCTCACCCTCATGTTATAGCTCAGTAAATCTACATGAGGATTTCCTGACGAATCAGAATAAAGAGATCAAACGCTTTGTTTGACCGGATTAGCGTCTGGATTAGCGTCTAGATTAGCGTCTGGATTAGCATCTGTATGTGCGTCTGTATTATCATGGTTTTTTAAAACACGGACTTCAGGAGCTAGTTCAGATCCACAGTCTGAAAAAAGACCTCCACCTGGATTCGTCATTTAAGCACTGTATAGATTTAAATAAACTGAAAAGAGAAAGAAAAGAAAATGAAAGTTTGCAGCAGATGAATCAGGAAGCTCAGCTGGAAGTGGGGTTTGTAGGCAGTTCTGTTGGATAACACACTGTTTATCTGAAAAAAACAACAAAGTTTATATAGAAATATCTTGAGATTTTGTACATACTGTATGGTTGAGGTTTTCTCTGGCCTGCTGTCAGAGTTGATAAAGATATCTACAACAACAAAACAACAAGAAGCAGCCGATTTCATTACGCTATCGTCATCAACGTTAGCGTTGGTATCTTTGGTATCTGATCAGCTGATGACTAGAAACGTGTGTGTAGTATAGGATAAGATGAACACACACACAGATGGATTTTATTGTACTTTATTCAAATTAAATTATTTTCTATTGATGTGGAGAAAAAGAGAGTCCAGTCGAGTGCACATGAGGTTTGCGGAAGGGGGCGGAGCTTCAAGGTGGGGTCAGTTCATCCAGTTTTATGGGACAGAAAGGGTGTGAAAGTGAGCAGGTCTGGAACTGTAATTTAATCAGAATAGGGATTAAAAGAAACAATCATGATATCGCACAAGTATAATCCAGGCCTCCGTTTGGGTGCCAGAATTTCTGTTTAAATGCCAAGTTTGCTTTTTCCTGTTAAACCATCTAATAACCCAGATTGATTTTAAACCTCAAAAAGGTTCTGAAGGTTGTGAGGTCTAATCTCAGAATGGTCACAGAGCCACGGTCTCGCTTTTACACAAGATACGTCTCTCAAAACTGATGAACAAATAAAAAAAAACCCAGCAAAATCAGATCTTCTTCCTTCCATGACAGACTTATCCTCTGATTGGATATGAAAGAGTTTGTGTGTGTGTGTGTGTGTGTGTGTGTGTGTGTGTGTGTGTGTGATGATACACATGTTTAATGTTAAATAGAGCATCTATAGTTTATAGCTATATTTTATCTCCAGATCTGTACATAGATTGATGTTTATATGGAAAGAGGTTTAATATCAAAGTGAACACATTTCATATACTATTAAAAAAAAACGCTGTGTAAATACACAATATTCAGATGTTTCACCAAATAAATATTCTTTTAAGTCAAGAATTGTACGTGTTTACTGCAGTGTTTACATCTCTAATATAACCAGGAAGGGAAATAAAGCAGCACAAGGGCTTTTCATGCTTTTATTTCACTCTCTCATTCATTCATTTTCTAGCGCAATCAACCTACCATGCATGTCTTTGGACTGGGGGAGGAAACCAGAGTACCCGGAGGAAACCCCCGAGGCACGGGGAGAACATGCAAACTCCACACACACAAGGCGGAGGCGGGAATCGAACCCCCAACCCTGGAGGTGTGAGGCGAACGTGCTAACCACTAAGCCACCGTGCTTAATAAATAAAGATAAATAATAACAAAAAATAAGCAAACAGAATCCTGGGATTGTGTAGTTGGAGGTTTCACACTGCTCAGACTTTACCCAGGGTTAACTCTTAATCCTGACCATCCAGTTTGTCCTGAACACACTTTACTAACTTCTCTGTTTATTCAGAGTGTTTATTTCCCTCAGACGTTGTAGCTGCTGCTTAAATGAGGCTGAAGCCCTGTTCAGTTTCTGATTGGGTGTCTGTTGCTAAGGAACAAGCTTTCAATTCAATTCAAGTTTATTTGTATAGTACTTTTTACAACTCACATTGTCTCAGAGCAGCTTTACAGAACATAAACATAGAACATAAGGTTATTATAAAGAATAATATAAAGATTAATAGAACATAAAAATAGCAAGATTAATATTAGATATATTTAAATTTATATGTATTTATCTCCAATGAGCAAGTCTGAGGTGACTCAGGTGACTGTGGGGAGGAAAAACTCCCTTAGATGGTAAAGGAAGGAACCTTGAGAGGAACCAGACTCAAAGGGGAACCTCATCCTCATGTGGGTGACACTGGGGGT
>NC_083480.1:17510103-17517603 GCF_030014155.1 Tachysurus vachellii | reverse complement strand
GCACACATGCACACACACACACACACTCACACATGCACACGCACACACACACACACAATCACACACACACACACACACATGCACACGCACACACAAACATACACACACACACGCACGCACACACACACACACGCACACCACATACTGTACATGCGCTCACATGCTCATGCACACACACACACGCACACATGCACACATGCACACGCACACACACACACGCACACATGCACACACACACTCACACATGCACACGCACGCACACACACACACAAACACACACACACACACATGCACACGCACACACAAACATACACACACACACGCACGCACACACACACATGCACACACACACACACACAGACTTGTGAGAACACACTCTTGAAAACATGCGCTCCAAACACACACACATACACACAGGAGAGAGAGACAGATAGAGAGCTTTACCTCAGGTTTAAGAGAAGAGAAACACTCACACAGAAACACACACACATTTGCACACTCACACTCTCACACACTTGCACACACACTCACACTGTAGCTGAAGCAGATGGTCCTGCATTTGGTGCTTATTGGTCCTTACAAGATGGTTCTGGGGTCGATCCTGAGCTTGGGTTAGTGTCTGTGATTAGTTTCACACGTTCTCCTCATGTCACGTGGGTTCCTCTGGGGTTACTGCATTCATTTCTTCAGAAACATGGATTAATAGATTGATGGACTGGTGGGTCCACACTGCTGTTAGGAGTAAATGAGTGTGTGTGCTGTGTGATTATCCACCTCACACACAACATCCCTCAGGATAAACTCCACACACACACACACACACACACACACACACACACACAGAGACTCTCTTACAAACATCGTCCTGAGTGCTGGTTGGGGGAGGAGCCTTTAGCTATGTTTTTAATTCTATTAAATTCTTTAACTTTGTCTCGTTAACGTCAAGAGAGAAATAAAGTCTGTTGAGGTAATAAGTGTTTATATTTACAGCTACTATAAGAGTTTTATAAGATATAAGTAACTATGACTTACACTTTACACACCTGAGTGTAGATTAATCATAACAACACAAGGCCTTGTCACTGACTTCTGAAGTAACATCCACTTTATCTCTGTGTCTCTGGTGCTATAAACAAAAAAAGAACATAATTATATAATTACTCAGGAGCTATATTGTCCTTTCATGAGTCAAACAACACACACACACACACACACACACACACAGTACAGGCACGCCTTCTTTAGGCTTTAAACGTCAACACGTCTTTTCTGTAACACACATATCACATGTCATGTGTCATCAGTCAGGAACGAGTAACACGATCACATCACACACAGTTACACGCTTTTAATTTCACACACACACAAACACACACACACACACACACACACGCTCTAAAATACAGCTTCTGGAACAGCACCTGAAAGAGAATCTTTAATAAAAATAAAGTCCCTCCAGGATTTCACAATTTTATGCAAAATCGATGAAACTCTGTGATATTCCGAAAATGTTTGCATTTTTTTTTAAATAAGGCAAATTTCTGCAGAGAATTCCTCTTCTGTTCATGTATGTGATCATGAATACAGCTCTGAATGAGAGTCATTACGTACGTGTCTTCACTGCTAGGGTGAAGAATCCTGTGCTTGTGCTTTCACCATTTCAGACAGTTTAAGACAAAATAAAGCACAAAGAAAGAAAAACATTGCAGTGAAATCGAGCAAGTTTTGGCTGCACCAATCACTAAAACCTCTGAAATCCTGGAGGGACTGAATAAAGCATTTAATCCCCGTCTGATGAGGACCTGAAAGTGAGCAGTTATAAGAACGCTGTTGTAAACACTTTCTGCGCTTTACACCAGAGGTTCAGGTCTGACAGTAATAATGCACAGTGTTACTGCATTATTAATGCACTCATTATAATGTTATCGTTTCTATAGTAACAGCTTTCTGTAAGCAGATGTGAAGTCAGCAGCTATGGAAGGAGTCTCCAGTGTGAGAGGTAAAACTGTAAAAACCTTCACTTTTCTGAGAGCTTCAGGATAGAGACCTTTGTTTTTCTGTGGGTTTTTTAAGTCATTTTTAAGCCCTAACAGAAAATAAGCTGTTTCATGAATATTAAATTTGTCTATAATAACTATAAACAGTAACTATAAAGGACAAAGAGTGAACATTTAGTCGTTTTCCTAACACAGCACGTCCCCAGGGGATTTCCCACCCATGAGTGACCCTGAGATGTTTAAAACTCAGTCAGTGAAAGCAACATCGGTGACATAACATACTGCTTCTGCGCTCCTTCCTTTCCACTAAAAGCGTCAACGAGGTCAAGGGGGGGCCAATACTTTTGCACAGAGCAACAGATAGGAACAGAGGACTACAGTTAAAAACAACCGAGGAAACGGACAGAGCTAGATGGACGTATACAGGCGTTGTTTTTGTTGATGTTTACGCGTTCCGTATTGGGCGTCACTTTAATACGTCACCGTTTTTTATCGCGGTATGAAATTCGATGTAAAAAGTGCACGCGCGCCTCGATGATGGTAAATATTTTTCTTTTTTTGGTCTTTCATGTTTAAGCTTCTCGGTTGCAAAACCTCACTTCTCTGATGTAATAAACACAAACACACTGGACTCCGCTGTCCAAATGAGCAGGAAGGTATTTCAGAGGGAGGTGCGCACTTCACCCAGTCACAGGCTCGAGCGCACACTGTGTGTGTATGAGTGTGTGTGTGTGTGTGTGAGAGAGGGAGAGAGAGAGAGAGAGAGAGAGAGAGAGAGAGATGCAGAAAACTGGAACACGCCGACGTTTAAAGCTCAATGCAGCGTTTTAGAACAGGAATGCTTTTGGTCTGAACTCGAAAAAAATCGAATTAGTAAATCCGGTTTATTTTTGTTTGGTTTATTTCTTTATTTTTCTCACACCTGCGGATTCTTGTGCAGGAATATTAAATCAATCGGATATCGTGTTGTGTGTATTGTTCTTTACAGTACAGTACACACCATGCTGAAGTTCATCTCCGCGCATAAATAAACGATGCAGTGACTTTTTAAGCATTGAAGCGCGAGCAGGAAACGAGGACGCATCACGATGTCCCAAGCCGAAGTGCACGCGGCAGGTCTCGCGTTCCCCAAACTGCCCTCCAGCTTCGACGCCGATTCGTTCCTCTCCGCTCGTCTGTCGCTCAGGCGGCGGAGACACTCGGCGAGCTCGAGGCGGAACGCGTTCCGGTTTAACAAAATGCCCACGGCGGATGAGAGCACCGGCTCGTCCCGCGAGCGCGTCTCACCTCTCCTGAGCAAAACCCTCTCCTGGTCAGCGGACGATATTTCGTCGGCAGAGCAGAAAAAGAACAAGAAAAATAGCAGCGCAGGAGAAACACCGGCTTCTGGAGCTGCAGCGGAGACGCATTGCGCGCGCTTGTCCCGTTCCAGCTCGAGCTCTCCTCCGCGCGGAGCGCAGCGACAATCCGGCAGCGCCGCCGCGACGGGCTCGAGCTCCACAGCGCCACACGGCAGCACCGACTCCGAGGAGGAATGTACGCCCAAGAAAGCACCCGAGATCAACAAGTGGGAGCAGGAGAAAGAGGACGAGGTGGAAACCAAAGCGGTGGCCACTTCACCGGACGGGAGGTTCCTCAAGTTCAACGTGGAGATCGGGAGAGGTTCCTTTAAGACCGTCTACAAAGGACTGGACACCGAGACCACTGTGGAGGTCGCATGGTGCGAGCTACAGGTAAGAAAAACTTATTAATCTTTTCATTATAAAGGTACTCAGCACTTTCGGTAGACGTTCTTCAGATTTTTTTCCTCTAGAGGAACCGTTAAAGGCTCCACACTCCACAGGAACAGTGTTCCTCTGGAGAACAGGTTCTCCAGAATGTTCAGGTGTAGACCAAATGTAGACCACCTTCCTTAGGTTCCTTAATGTTCCACTCTAATTCTGTTCCTCTAACAAAAACTTCACTCTTAATATACGACACATCTTAGTTGTGTTCTTATTACTCTTATTAGGATGATCAATACTTCAGGCTTTTTAAAGATTCAGCTTGGAACCTACAAGAGAAGCACAGAAGCGGTTCTCCTGGGTGGTACAGTTCCAAACATTTATAAAGTTCCTCTAAAGCAAAGATACTGATGTTCTTAGGATGGCTAATTGTTCAGGCTTTCTTAAGAAGGATTCAGTTTGGACTCTTTTATAAGGGTTCTGCATAGAACAGGTTCCCCTGGACAGTCCTATTATGTACATTAGTGGTGCTCTTATACAAAGACGTTCATCTAATGAAAGTACAGTCTTAGAAAACAGCATTCCACAGGGGTTTTCTAGGATGGTTAATGGTCCGGGCTTTCTAAAGATGGTTTCTGCTTGGAAGCTATAAAGGAAACACTAAAGGAATTCCCCCATCAGCTGAAATCTTCAGAGCTCTCCAGGTTCCACCAGAAGGTCCAAATATATAGTACAATCTCATACATGAGTGATGTTCCACCAATGAAGGGTACACTCTGAGAAACAGGGGCTCCTCAGGGTTTGTTGTAGAATCCTGCATAGAGCAGGTTCTGGTGGAAGAACCAATTCTGCACTTTGATGGCATTCCTTTAAAATAATCAGTACAGTCTAAAAAAAAAAGAAAAAAAAAGTTCTTCAACAACGATCTGGATGATTAATGGTTCTGTCTATTTTCTTTCTGAAAATGGGTTCTCATTGGAACCTCCTGTAAAAGAACAACCTGGTGTTTTTCTGATTTCTACATACAATATCTACAATAAAATTACAGTAACTGGAGGTATGCATTTAGAAAAAAAAAACAGGGTTCCTTATGGGTTCTTTGGATGGTTTATGGTTCGTGTCCTAAAGACAGGTTCTTCCTGAAACCCACAGAGAAACCACCTGGTGTCTGCATAGAACTGTATTTACTTGGGAACTTGCTGTTATTAGGAAATAATAAGTTCAGAAGTCACTTTGGAGTTGGATAAAAACGATCCCTCGCCTCGCATCGCCTCACATCGCCTTTTCATGTTGCGTTTTTCGCCTCACTTTATTTTTCCTCACGCCTTGTATTAGATTTTCATTCTTTTTACACTCGCATTCCTGAGCAGCACCGATCCTTTTCTCATTTCAGAGTGTGACATTTACTCCCTGCAGCGTCTCTTCTCAGCTAATCAGCCTCAAAAAAAAAAAAAAGGTTTATTTTGCCCACAAAAGAGCGCTTAATTAGCTCTGTAAATTGCTAGCAACAAAGAGTTGCCATGGTGACAGTGCCTCAAGGTCCTAGAGTAAGGCAAGGGCAGTTCGGTCAGAAGAAAAGGCAGAAAGTGCAGAGAGCTGTGATATAAAAACTTCAGTCAATCTCTGCTGTTTAGCTGCTCAGCCTTGAATACTCTCCTTTCACCTTTAGCCTAGCTGCAGTTGCTAGCATGTTTGCTAGCAAGTTTGCTAGCATACAATAGACAGTGTATTCCTTTTACTGAACCGGAACTAATGTTCCACTCTGATACACACACACAGACACACACACAAAGCCTGGGTAAATACTATTTAACATAGCCGCCTGCTGTTAGCATGACTAGCATTTATCATTAAATGTTTACATTGCCGAGGCATCGTCTTCATGTCTCGATCGTATATGATGTTAAAATATAGCGCTCTCAAATTCTGGATCCTGATTGGTCAGAAGACGTCGATTTATGTTGTGACAGCTGCAACTCACAGGTTAATAATAATAATAATAATAATAATAATAATAATAATAATAATAATAATAATGAAATAAATAATATTAATTGTGTTTACACTAGGTTTTAGAGCTGTGTTAAACTGAGGCCCCGCCCCTTTTTCCTTTTATGGTTCATACTCATTAGCTGTTCCCTAGTCCAGAACTCCTTCATGGTGGTGTTCCAGTGCTCTTAAACAGCTGAAGTGTGGAAGTTGAACACAGTCGATTACACAGCTCCGTCATGACAGCGCCACCTAGAGGACAAAGGAGGTTGAACTCAACACGGTCTGTCAGGATGTCAGGATGATTCCTCATTTCGATGAGTCTGCCGAGATCGGTGTGGACATGTCAGAGTGCTGGGGAGATGTTATCAAGCATCCTGCTTTGTGTAACGGTGGAAATTTCGAAAGGTTTTTTGAAAAACAGACATTTGGCAGCTTCCCTGTCCGATCCGTTCACGTGTTGCTGAACAAACGCTTTCAAATATCTAAAAATCGTCTGATATAGGTTGTGAAGTTCAGACTCAAAATCCATGTAAACCACTCACTCACTCATCTTCTACCACTTATCCGAACTACCTCGGGTCATGGGGAGCCTGTTCCTGTCAACCTACCATGCATGTCTTTGGACCGGGGGAGGAAACCGGAGTACCCGGAGGAAACCCCCAAGGCACGGGGAGAACATGCAAACTCAACACACACAAGGCGGATGCGGGAATCGAACCCCCAAATCTGGAGGTGTGAGGCGAACGTGATAACCACTAAGCCACCGTGACCCCCATATAAACCAATTGGGTGGAAAATTGTGGTTTTGTTAAAGTCCCGAAGTCTAATCAGATGGTGTTTGTGTGGAGTTTGTGTGACTTTGGTGAAGATCAGACAACATTTCTTTGAGATCCACAAGTTCTGCTATTTCACACACCAGCCCGAGTTCACAGACTAATTAGCTAATTAATATAAACAAAAAAAAAAAACAAATGGAATAAATCCTTAATTGTTGTTGACTCACACTATTAAAACGTCAGATCTACACGTGAGTCTTTATGTTTTTTTTACAGAGAAATAAATTCCAGGTTAATTGTTGTAATAGTTATCTGAGTCTTAAGTTAGACTGATGGAGGTGAGAGGGTGAAATGAATTCTGTAACTGGATCAAACACACACACACACACACACACACACACAATCATGTAAAAGCAGCACAGAGAGAAAAAAAATATTGATTGTTATAAAGTTTAGACTTGAACCGACTTCACAAACAGAAGGAGTTTAAAGAGTAAACGTGACGTGAGATTTCGTGTGTAATTATTTGTTATTGAAGTAGACGATGATACTTACAGATGTTCCACAACACTGCACACACACTCAGTAGAGCCTTCCTCAAAGATGCAGCAGACGTAACAGACAGAGGAGACGACGCACCACGTACACACACAGTCCTGGTGTATGTTCTCCTCACGTTCTTCCTGAGCATCTCGGCTGCAGCGGCTCGCCA
The DNA here is from genome assembly GCF_030014155.1 of Tachysurus vachellii. NCBI lineage: Eukaryota > Metazoa > Chordata > Actinopteri > Siluriformes > Bagridae > Tachysurus > Tachysurus vachellii. The sequence goes on along the minus strand of NC_083480.1, from coordinate 17,510,402 downwards.
TCCTGCTGCTGTTGGGCCACAAAACACTGCTCACTTCACACTCCTAATTCTCCTGAACAGTAGCTCTAACAGTAACAAACACACAACACACCAAAGCCTCACACTCACTCCTTCATTCTGCTTCCTCTTCACTCATGGTGGTCCAATGTTTCTGTGATCTAGCATCCTGACTGCCAGCTAAAGAGTTCCTCTGAGAACATCTGAGTGAAAAGTGACACTTAAAGGTGGTGTCTCCGTTGTTTGAAAGCCAATGTTGACATTTGAAATCACCAAAACAAACACGCCCCTAACCCAAATGG
>NC_083480.1:17485103-17505103 GCF_030014155.1 Tachysurus vachellii | reverse complement strand
AAACCAAGGTCTTGTCTCCTCTGAGGACGTCTTCTTCAGTACGTTTGTCCTTCAAATCCTCAGGAAGGAAACCAAAGGCAGGAAATGAGGAAGTCATTAAAGAAATAAGAAGCATCCTCGATCTCATCTCTGTTTCCTGCCAGTTCAGTGGCTTCCTGTTTACTAATTGTCCTTAAATTCCTGCATTGACGTGCGAACGTGAAAGGGACTCACGGGTCATTATGTGCTGTGCGTCTGTACGACTGAAGGAACAGATGCGGCGTGACGCTTAACGTGACTCTCCTTCATCTCAGACCGAATGGAGCAGAATGAAAGACTGTTGTAGCAGATGTTCGCATTCCATGAAAATGGTCCACGAAATCGTTGTTACAGAATCGAACGGACGCACCATCAGACCCGCGTTAATCAGACGTCTGAATCCACAGCCGTGAGGTTGCCATTATTCAGGTTGTTATTATTTATTCCACAGGTTGCGGCGATGATGAGCGGAGCTCCGTATACTTACATACTTTTTATTCATTTATAGTTACATTTATTGTCACGTTTTAGCGTTCGTTACGGCATCAGTAAACAGCCTGCTCTGAACCAGCTGTTACTATAGCAACGATGATGTATGTATCAGGAGTGGATTCATTTAACCCTATGATGTTCTGCTGATGTACTGTCAGAGCTGCTGGACAAGAAAATAAATCAACCCCAGAATTATTCATCTGTCAAAAATGTGTCCTTATTATTATTATAATTATAATTATAATGATAATAATGATAATAATTATTATTATTATCATTATTATTAGAATTATTTTAATTATTATTATCATTATTATTATTTTTTTTATAATTATTAATTTTTTTATAATTATTATTATTTTTATAATTATTTTAATTATTATTATTATTTTTATTATTATTAGTATTTATTTATTATTATTATTATTGTTTATTATTTATTATTATTATTGTTTATTATTTATTATTTATTATTATTATTATTATTATTATTATTATAAGAAAATGCTGCAAAACTGGAAATGAAACTACAAAGAAATCCCTGACATGTCCCTGTTCTGTTCAGTGTTGTGTGTCAGCGTCGTGTTGTTACCTGTAAATGAGTCAGTAATTATGTTTGAAGGTGTTTAACAGACTCAGGACATTTTACTGCCTTTGTCCCTGGAAGAATCCGGTCATGTTCCTGTCGCCAAATTTCCACTTGTCCTCATCTGTGAGGCGTGATAATATCCAGACACTCTGAACCGGCTCCTAATAGACACACACACAAACACACACACACGCACACACGCACACACACTGTTCATTCTGGATGGTTTCAATATGTAGTTATTCTGGTTGCTTCATGTGGTGCACCAGACAACTGTTGCGTCATTCTGCTTCTGCGTCTGTTCCTTCAATCCCTTGTACTTGTACAAGACATAAATCACTATAAGACGTGTGTGTGTGTGTGTGTGTGTGTGTGTGTGTGTGTGTGTGTGTGTGCGCGCGCAGTTCTTAACGACTTCATGTTCTGTTCCTCTTTGTGTGTGTGTGTGTGTGTGTGTGTGTGTGTTACAGTGACATTCACAGCATAACATGGCTGTGAAAATAGGATTATGGCAGCAGTACAGATGTGGGAACAAAGCTGCAGTGAAAACATTGTGCCCTTTATTTTTTACCTCTTACCTGTCTGTACAGGCCTGTGTGTGTAGAGCAGGTGTGAATTTAAGGCATGACGCACTTACTGATTTGTAAGATATGATCTTGTGAGATATTATCCACAGACAGAAGCGACTGATTTCATATTTGGGAACAATGATTATAACAGTGAAAATCTGGAAGCTACGGATCTTCTGATCTACTCATCTACTGATCTCCTGATCTACTCATCAACTGATCTTCTGATCTACTGGTCTTATGATCTACCGATCTAGCTTTCTTCTGATCTTATGATTCAAATGAATTAATCTGTTCAGTGTGTTTTATCGCCTCTGGACAAACCTGTCTCGGAGTAACTGCATTTCTGCTGAACATGTTGCAGCTTAGATTTTTTTTGTCTTCACAGCCAATCCAGAGCTATAGATATATAAATAAATAAAGAGCGCATGGTCGGCTTGGTGCTAGCCACTGTTTTGCAGAAGAGGTCAGCGAGATGCACATGCAGACACTGAAGCTGGAAGGTTCTCAAAACCAAACATGACTCTGTTATTATTCTGAAAGAACAACTGAGGTGTTTTAAACACATATATTACAGGAAGCTCGACATCTTGTGCTTCTGGTTCTGCTTGTTTGCACCGCTCCGACACACATCCGGGAAACATGGCATTTCATTTGTGCTCCTGCCTTAGAATAAACGTCCTCAGAGCAGGAGACAGTAGACACTCCAATCACCTGTAACCCATTCAGTAGAGGTCTGTTGTTTTCAGACTGTAAAGGATGTGATTGTGCTCCAGAGACCTGAAGGCTAAAAAAACACAATGGGTTCTTGTGTTCTAGGTTGAAATGATGGTAATGTTCCTGCAGGTTGAAGCCAGCTCTCCTCTTTCACACACCAGCAACAAGCTGAGTAAGAGACACATGACTCCTCCTAGACAGGAAGGTGCTTCACACTTGGAGCATACATGGGCTCACAGATGCCCACAATATTCCTGTGTCCCTGTGATTGACAGGTGACATAGAGTATGCCCCTCCCACCCAGGCAGCACTGCCAGTTTTGCTTGCTTGGTTTCTGCCCCAATGAAATCATAATCATTATCATTAAGTTCTGATCTTCTGAACACAGCGTGACTTGACTGATATTGTGCTTATCAGATCTCTGACTCGGTAGAAGAATCACATCATCATGAGCTTTGTCCAAAAAAATAACAATCCTCATGAGTTCTTAATAGAAACCCAATGATTCATAAGAGTTCTTCTGGTTTGTCTCTGTATCAGTCTCTCAGTATACTTCCCTATGGAGACAGCTCCATTTTTGGGAGCTAAAAAGATTCAAATCATTTATGAACCATTAAAGAACCTGTTTAGAATGTAGCAAGTGCCTTCAGGAGAAGGTTTCTATACCTGGAATGTCCTAGATGTTAAAAAGAAAACAAACCTAAGGAACCTGAGGTGGTTTGTTGGATAAGTATGGAGGCATAGTGGTTAGCATGTTGGCTTCAGACCTCCAGGGTTGGGAGCTCTGATTCTATTCTCCACCCTGGGGATGAAGGTTTCTTCCAGGTTCTTTAGTTTCCTCCTTAACTCCAAAGACATGTGTTGGATCCCTGCTGGCATCTCTAAGTTGTCTGTAGAGTGTGAATGAGTGTGGGACAGGATCTCTGTACAGGATGTCCTCCTCCTTGTGTCCTGTGGGCTCCAGGTTCCACAAGTACCTACTCCTTATATTACTCATTTTTATTTTTTCAGGGTTCTTTAGTTGTCCTTCTTGGGGAACCCTTAAAGATTCTGCATACAGTTTAACTCTGCAGTAACAGAAGTAGCTTTTCTGTAAGCTAAGATCTTCTAATCATCTGAAGAACCCTCAGAGATCCCTCAATGTTTAAGAACATAAGGGTGTTTGTTAATTTGCAAAGCATGTGGTACAAAATCCAAATAATTCCTCATTATTATCATCATCTTTATAGCTTGACCTTGTCAGGCATCTAAATTTCAGCTAGATAATTAGAACGTAAAAATGTTCTTCAAGAGATCTTTAAGGGAATGTTTGGAAATAAAATGATGTCCTCCTCTAGGAACCGTCTTTGATATTGAGACTCTCCTTTAAGCAACAACAAATTCTAGCACCGTTAATAATTATTATACGTCAATAAACACTCATTAGTGTTCTGCACACAGACACTGTGGCATTAAGCAGATGGTGTTCCAGATGGTTCTTCATGAGCTTGGAGCAGAACCTGAGAAAAGGGTTTTGTTTTTTTTTTTTAATTCAAAGGTCTCAGCTCAGCAGTCACTTTAGCAACACTTTCTTGTGTTCTGCTCGTTGCTAAGATGCCAACTCGGGTATTACTAACACTGCCGGAGCACCTGTTGTGCTCACATAATCTCACCAGTTACAAATCAGTCAACTGCTGGAGAAAACCAGGACAACTCTAACTACTTCCCCTAAAAGAAAAAGATAACGTGGAGATACAGGAACCTCAGGGACATCGGGGCGTTAGATCAGTGGTTAGATCATAGTGCGGTGAGAACAGAACCTGAGTTTATAGTAATAATCAGGCAGAACAGATAATAAACAACACACACACACAAACACACACACACACAGTAGCTGAGTTATTGTTACTAATCTGATCTAAAATGATTCAGGACCCTGTTGTTCTTTCAGTGTGTTTTAGACATGAATCTGAGCTGCTTTTTAGATGAACAAACACTCGGAGCATCACAGAGAGCAGAAATGGGTTTGATATCAACATTTACTCTGAAGACACAAACATTTGTGTGGAGAAAAAATAACCGCTTTTATTATATATATAATATGAAACCTCTAGTAAAAATGTTAAAGTCCTGAGTGTGTACTTTCATATGAGCTTCATATTAACACCACTGTGGAGTGAGACGTGAGGAAGACGTTTAATTATCAACATGGACACGACACAAACAGGGGAAACGCCATCTTTCAGTCACTTTATAATACAGTAGATGTAAACAGTTGTTCTCTCTTATTTGTGTTCCTTTTTTTTTTCCATACTCATATTTATATATTCCAATTATGATGGTTTTTGTTTAAAAATTGATGAACATGATAACGATGATCAGATGTTTTAACAGAGTAAGAGATTAGATAATTGATCTTAACAGTAAAAAGTTTTCATTGCAGGTGAGGAAAACTACAACAGCCATTAAATTATAGGACCGACTTATAAACCACAACGTTATAAACTACAGTGTTATAAACCACAACGTTATAGACTACAGTGTTATAGACTACAGTGTTATAGACTACAGTGTTATTGACTACAGTGTTATAGACTACAGTGTTATAAACCACAACATTATAGACTACAGTGTTATAGACTACAGTGTTATTGACTACAGTGTTATAGACTACAGTGTTATAAACCACAACGTTATAGACTACAGTGTTATTGACTACAGTGTTATAGACTACAGTGTTATAAACCACAACATTATAGACTACAGTGTTATTGACTACAGTGTTATAGACTACAGTGTTATAAACCACAACATTATAGACTACAGTGTTATAGACTACAGTGTTATAGACTACAGTGTTATAAACCACAACGTTATATACTACAGTGTTATAGACTACAGTGTTATAGACTACAGTGTTATAAACCACAACGTTATAGACTACAGTGTTATAGACTACAGTGTTATAAACCACAGCGTTATAGACTACAGTGTTATAGACTACAGTGTTATAAACCACAATGTTATATACTACAGTGTTATAGACTACAGTGTTATAAACCACAGTGTTATAGACTACAGTGTTATAGACTACAGTGTTATAAACCACAACGTTATAGACTACAGTGTTATAGACTACAGTGTTATATACTACAGTGTTATAAACCACAGCGTTATAGACTACAGTGTTATAGACTACAGTGTTATAGACCACAGCGTTATAGACTACAGTGTTATAAACCACAACGTTATAGACTACAGTGTTATAAACCAAAACTTTATAGACTACAGTGTTATAAACCACAGCATTATATACTACAGTGTTATAAACCACAACATTATAGACTACAGTGTTATAGACTACAGTGTTATAAACCACAGCGTTATAGACTACAGTGTTATAGACTACAGTGTTATAAACCACAACGTTATATACTACAGTGTTATAGACTACAGTGTTATAAACCACAGTGTTATAGACTACAGTGTTATAGACTACAGTGTTATAAACCACAACGTTATAGACTACAGTGTTATAAACCACAATGTTATAGACTACAGTGTTATAAACCACAACGTTATAGACTACAGTGTTATAAACCACAACATTATAGACTACAGTGTTATAAACTACAGTGTTATAAACCATAACGTTATAGACTACAGTGTTATAAACTACAGTGTTATAAACCATAACGTTATAGACTATAGTGTTATAAACCACAACGTTATAGACTACAGTGTTATAGACTACAGTGTTATAAACCATAACGTTATAGACTACAGTGTTATAGACTACAGTGTTATAGACTACAGTGTTATAGACTACAGTGTTATAGACTACAGTGTTATAAACCATAGTTTTATAGACTACAGTGTTATAGACTACAGTGTTATAGACTACAGTGTTATAAACCATAGCTTTTTAAACCACTGCATTACAGACCACAGCTTTTTAAACCACTGCATTACAGACCACAGCTTTTTAAACCACTGCATTACAGACCACAGCTTTATAAACCACAGTGTTACAGACCACAGCTTTATAAACCACAGCTTTATGAACCACAGCTTTATAAACCACAGCTTTATGAACCACAGCTTTATAAACCACAGCTTTATGAACCACAGCTTTATGAACCACAGCTTTATGAACCACAGCTTTATAAACCACAGCTTTATGAACCACAGCTTTATAAACCATAGCCTTATGAACCACAGCTTTATGAACCACAGCCTTATGAACCACAGAGTTATAGACCTCAGCGTTATAAACCACAGCATTATAAACTACAGCGTTATAAACACTCTACTTAGTGAATAAGTTACAAGGCTCAGATGCTTTCAGCTCAGACATGTTCTGTGCAGATCAGACACACACACACACACACACACACACACACAGACAAGCTCAGATAAACCACCAGGATCAGGCTTTTATCTTATTTTCCTTCCATTTCTGGAATCTCATTAATCTGTGTTACTGAGACATTGGAAGTAGAAAAAGAGGAAGGAAAGTGCTGGCAAGAAGAGACGCTGTGAACATCAATCCTCCTGTTGCATAACATGCAGATGATCCATTCTTCCTTTAGTGCTTTAATCCTTTAGACAGACCTTTCTCTCTGCCTGACTTAGAGTCTCAGAGACAGGCAGTTAAAATTATTAGCATCCTGACCTTAAAGGAATGAGGCAGAAAGATCGAGAGAACTGGATTGATAAGGGATTTTTTTATGTTTTGAGCCACTCCTTATATACTCAGGTTTTAACTTCTCACAAGAAAATAGTAACAGAACCAAGTTACACTGTAGAAAATAACATTCAACCAACAGAAGAAGCAAATACGAGTCTAACCGATAATCATAACCAAATATAACCAGTAACAGGATAACCAAAAACTATTAGAGTTATGAGGAACCTAAAAAATATTTTATTCACATTACCTTGGTGCTGAATCAAATGCAGTAGATACTGAATCACCTGCATGAGAAGCTGAATTGAATGTGCTAGATACTGAATCTAATGTAGAAGGCACTTAATCAAATGCAGCAGATCCTGAATCAGTTGCAGTAGATACTGAACCAAATGCAGTAATCACTAAATTGAATCTAGTAGTTACTGAATCAAATGCAGTAGATACCGAATCAATTGCAGTAGATACTGAATCAACTGCAGTAGATACTGAATCAACTGCAGTAGATACTGAATCAACTGCAGTAGATACTGAATCGAATGCAGAAATGCAGAAAGTGTGTTGTTTTAATACTAATTTGGTAAAGCTCAGGTGAGTCAGTGAGATACAGATTCATAGGTTTCTTTAACGTATTAATGAAATTATTTAACATTATTAGAAAAACAGTGAGTTTTTAAAGCCTTTAGCTAATTTTTAAAGTGATATGAGTCTTGGAACTTCCAACCTTAACCATTATAATGACACACACACACACACACAATGTGATCCCATATTGGCATAATCAGAACAGACACACCTCCAGGCTAAAATATTAACATCTCTGCCTTATTTAATCTGACGGCATCGCTGCATGTTGATCACAAAATACATTAAATAAAGCCATGCTGGTGTTTATTAACTCATGAGGGTAAGTATGTACACAGTGTGTTATTACACTACAGTACATTACAGTAGTATTACAGGTAATTTGCTGTGATAAGGTGTATCTGCTGAGACACAGCTGTCACTCAACGCCACCCGAGTCCTTATTAAACAACAGCATGGCCTAGAGGAGGCCCTGTGTGTTCCTGATAAGGCCTAACATTTACACACACACACACACACACACACACACACACAAAATGTATCATATTCCTAAACTCGGAGTGCTGGGCTGGTCGAGGAAAATAATCAACCCATGTTGGGTGGGGTGATGAAGCTGATGAAGAGTCAGTGTTGCCAAGCTGTAGTTTTATTTATTTTCCTTTACAAGCGTGCCCCAAGGTGTTTTTTTACTCTTATACCACAGCAATTTGCAATGGTCAAAGAGGACTTTGTATTCATTGAAGAATCGCATGTCATGTTTACAGCAGATACTGTACAGAATCAAATGCAGTGGGTACTGAATCAAATGCATTAGATACTGAATCGAATGTAGTTGGTACTGAATCGAATGCAGTCAACACTGAATAAAATGCAATTGGTACTGAATCAAATGCAGTAGATACTGAATCGAATGCATTCAACACTGATTCAAATGCAGTAGGAACTGAATCAAATACAGTAGGTATTGAATTGAATGCATTATACACTGAATTGAATGCAGCAATTACTGAATTGAATGCAGCAATTACTGAATCGAATGCAGCAAGTAATTAATCAAATGCAGCTGGTACTTAATCGAATGCAATTAACACTGAATCAAATGCTGCAGGTACTGAATTGAATGGAGTAGGTACTGAATCAAATGCAGTAGGTCCTGAATCAAATGAAGTAAAAGCAGTTTTTTCTCTTATACAACAGTAAAGGATATAAGACTTTATTTATTTAAGAACAGTATGTCATACTTTTTATCCATTTCATCCAACGTTTCTAAATCTTTATCTGTCCCATATCAGACTGCTCTGCTGCTATATGAGACAAAATCACATTCAGTGTCTTTTAGTTTTTGTACTTCCTGTTTCTGTATCTTCATTTCCTCCCAGCTGTGTGCCAGCTCTCTGGTGAATATGTTGAAAAAAGTCTTTCTTTTTGACACATAGCTTGTGATTTAATCCAGATTTCGGGTGTTCTTTAAACAAACGAGCCTCTGTGTGATGTGGACTCGAGGCAGGAGATGTTGATGGGATGCTTTCATGGGTGACGTCAGAACAAATTGCTTTGCTTAAATGCTTAGTTATGAAGCTCCAGCCACCACCTGTTCAACAGCAGCTCCAGTCAGAGAGGCTGGATTCCAGCCAGTGCCTCGGGGCCTTGAAACAGTTGACACAGTTGACAGTTTTGTGATATCCTTACACCTTCAAAGCCACACAACTACAACACAAATTCCTATAAAGTAGTTCTAGTTACTGTACACTTTCCTGTAGGTTTTGCTGTATCCATAAAGCATCAGAGAAAAAAATATTTCAGAAACTTTCCAGTTTCCTGAAGCATTTGCAATATTCATACACCACCAGGGACACACAACTACACCACAAATGACTCCTTCTGAAAAACTTGTCCTGGTTACTGTACATTTTTCTGAAGGTTTTGTGGTATCCTTACACCATCAGAGGAAGTAGTTCCGCTAACTTTACGCTTTCCTGAAGGATTCCGTACATTCATTCACGCACCATCAGAACTATACAACTACACAAATTCCTCCCACCGAACAAATAGTTCTGGTTAAGGTGCATTTTTATTGTTAACTGCACACTATTCTAAAGGTTTTGTGGTGTTTATACACCATCGGTGCCACATGACTACACCAAAGATTCCTGAAAATGTGGTTCTATCTTTAAAATGTCTTGTTCCCATTGCGACAAAACCCATGTGTTTTGGATTTTGTTCTAGTCTTGTTTTCACACCCCTTGCTTTTTACATTTTATTCTGCTTTTTGTTGGTTTGTTTTCTCATGTCCTGTTTGTCCTTATTGTGTATGAATCGTCCTGGTGTCATGTTTCCTACCTTTGTATGGATGAGCACCTGAACGTCCGTCTGTCACTCGCTACGGTTGGACGGTCAGTGTTTTACAAAATCATGTATTGGAAAACTCACACACACACACGCACACACACACACACACACACACACACACACACACACGTACAGCAGATACAGAATCAAATGCAGTGGGAACTGAATCAAATGCATTAGATACTGAATCGAATGTAGTTGGTACTGAATCGAATGCAGTCAACACTGAATAAAATGCAACTGGTACTGAATCGAATGCAGTAGATACTGAATCGAATGCATTCAACACTGAATCAAATGCAGCAAGTCCTGAATCAAATGCAGTAGGAACTGAATCAAATACAGGAGAGACATAGCTGGTGAGAGGTGAGAGACAGTCAGGATCTCTTCAACACAGCTGTGTTTTAAATCTGTCTTTAAATAGCACAGACATACTTTGACCAATAACCCTGAATGCTCTTAACCCCAACACACACACACACGATCACATGCGCAGTATGTTCTCACTTTTCAGTCCCTGACGGTTTTCCCTGTGGTTGCCTGTCAACAAGCTGCTACATTCATTAGCCACAGCTCAGTTCGAGCTCTGAAGTTGTCACATATTCTGTTCACACCGTGTTCTCATCATAATAAAAATTAATAAATAAATAAAAATCTGTCTAATAGTGTGCTATCTTTTTTAAATTTAAAACAAACCAGGACATCAATCATTGTGCTCAAGATTCTGTTCTGAAGCTCTGCACCTGAGCTAGCGATGTTTCGCCGCATTTGACGAGACGTAAAGCAGCGTATTCAGGCGAGCCGTGGAAACACAAATACACACAGTAAACATGCTGTGGGAGTCGTGACAGATTCCTTTTACATGCTCACAGGGACTGGGTTAGAGCTCAAACTGTGTGTGGGGGGAAGGTGGGGGGTAAGCGACAGGCCATGCCTCCTCGATGAAGTAACAAATAAACACATTACAGGTTAAACTATAATAAACCTGTGAAAGTGTTTATGTGAGGAATAAATAAACACACACTATGAGAAGAACCTGAGGAACATCAGAAGGAGCATTCAGGAGCACTCCGACCAATGAGAGGACAGTTTACTCACACGTGACAACACATTCTGGTACACTTTGTAATTTTGCAGCGTATCGAGCTGAGGAGAAAATGCAACATTTAAACAATTTTTAGAACAAAGCACAGATCTACAGGTCTGAGAACAGTGTTAATGCTGTGGAAAGTTCATGGAATGAGAGAGTTCCTGTTCTCACCAGCCTCTCTTTATTCTCTGAAAAACTCAAAGCATTACAAAGCTCTGGAACTGGAGACTCCATCTGTAGTGCAAATGTCGGTTTACAGTATATAATAAACACATTGATGATCTTCTAATTGACATCAGTCAACGTCTACCTCTGTGTCTATTAGTCCGTCTCTGTGTTTAACTCGTTTACTTCCTAAATGTGCAGATTTTTAAATGCACTAATATATCTTTAAGAATTTTCCTTATTTACCCTCCAGGGTGTACAGAATGTCCCAGTTTACCACTGAGCCTTCGTCATCACTCACTCCTGTCCCAAACTCCCAGAAAATCTTTCAGTGTTCTTGGCACGGTTCTTCATTTCTGTAGCTTTTGGTACTTTAGATGAAATTGAACCAACACATCAATGTTTCCAGCCTGTAATTATAAGCTCTGAGTTGTACCAGGACATGACTTTTTGTGGTTCCGGATTCTGGCACTTGTTCTCGCTCGTATCCTTTGCCATGTGTTCTCTTCCATGCCATAATCTAACCCTCTGTTTTTTAAACGCTTTCCATATAATGAAACTGTGGAGAAGATTCCAAAAGCAATCACACCAGGAGGGAAAAGCCAAAGTCGGTGCGGCTTCTTCTGAGCGACGTCACGGCGTCGCTCTTACGGTGGCTTGAAGAGAAAAAGCCTTTTGTGAAAAACAATCCTCAGGTTTTGTTGTTTAGAGAATGAAAACTGATTTTGTGTAAGAATTCACTGTCAGTTCCTGCTGTGGTGTTGTTTTCATCGCTAAAATGCAGTCACGATCACTGACCAATCACAGCCCTAATCCTTAACCTCCAGGCAATGATTTCTTAATGGTAAACTTTATTCATCAAGGTTTTCAGAATTATTAAAAAATTTGATAAAGGTGTGAATTGAAACAAAAATACCTACAGCTTTTTGACAAGGAGCAAATTAAAAAAGTGAAATTTTACCCTTGTCTCTTTTAGGACCTGATTTAATATAGGTTTGCATGTGCTGACTTCATAACACACAAACAAACAAACAAAGTAATAATAAGTTGTTGTACTAAAAAAAGGGATATTTGATTGGTTGCGTTTCTACCAAAAGATGCGGAATACAGTGTGCGGACTGAATGCGGATTAAAATTAATTTCTACCTACAATCTGAACATATCCAGGACCTTGTAGACAGTTGCTTGTATTGCAGGTATTAAATTTGCACGAGATCGTTTAATTGGAATTCAGAAAAATAATTTGAAATAATATGAAAATGTTTCTGTATATCTTAGTATCTGCAGAATGATGACTTGCTTGGTGTCATATGAGAGACACAGCTTACCTGAGCACCTCAGACACAGGCAGCATTTAAACACTCACATTTAATCCCTAACAAACTGCGCTCTCATGTCTACACTCTTCTATTGCAGATTTCTGACACACTGTCACATTTAATCAGCAGTATTCTGGGTTCCAGTTTTAGTATGATTTGCGAAAGGGAAAACAGCGCACACAGACACAGACACCTCATTTACATATTACTTTCCATCCCTGCTTTCCACATGACATCATTCACTCAGACGTCCGCATGCTTATGCTAATGCGATGTGTGAGACGAAACCACCTGACGTGTTTGTGTACTCTCATATGAGTGCTCCCGTCCTGGAGGTGGCGCTGTTGTGAGTTCACCACAGTTTCCACGACTACAGAAAAAAGATTGCGTCTCCAAACAGTTGGAATGAATCAGCCTGAGACATGTGACGTTTGTAACGACCAATCACAGGTGACCATGCAGCATGTTGATACACAGAGTTGTCGCAAGCCGCCATGAGCATGATACACTTAGCGAAAGCTGTGCATGGCATCCGTTTGCTTCATGTTTCCAGCAGTGTGTTTGCTCAAGTCTGATGAATACCATCTCTGTCTCTGTCTTTGTTTTATTCTATAAAAAACACACAAATGACTTTTTCACACAGAAGCTTGCCTTCTCTGTCACAGGATAAGATTACCGAGCACGTCGTGGCGGTTTACCGATACTTCTAAGCCAGAGAAACATGTTCAGATCTGTCATGTGCAGGTCATAATGGCCTTTAAATAGAGACCAAAAGCACAGTAACAGACATGAAGAGGTTTGTATGAAGAGTTGTGTAGGAGGCTCTTCACAGCTTTCATGTCACCTACATTAAACCACTCCACAAAAAGCAAACCGTCAGGATCTTATGTAACAAGCGACAGGAAGGTATATGTCCTTAAAAGCTCTGCTGAGAAGTTAAAAGCATAATGGTATAATAGCATAACAGTTTAATGGTGTAATAGTGCAGCTGCTGGTCGATATTCTACGTTTATATATAGATTGAGATATAAGTGTGTGTTCAGTATGCAGATGCTTTTAAAGTGATTTAAAAGGGAAGCTGAAAAGACTCCAATCATAGAGGTTAATAGAGCTGAGACAAGAGAAGTGCTGCACTAACCTATGTAACTATATATCACCTGTATTCTGCACCTCAATGACCCTAACCCCACTGACCCTACCTTTAACCCCACTAACCCTACCCTGAACCCCATTAACCCTAACCTTTACCCCACTGGCACTAACCTTTACCCCTTCTACCCTACCCTGAACACCACCGACCCTAACCTCTACCCCACTGACCCTATCCTGAACCCCATTAACCCTAACCTCTACCCCACTGACTCTATCCTGAACCCCATTAACCCTAACCTCTACCCCACTGACTCTATCCTGAACCCCATTAACCCTAACCTCTACCCCACTGACTCTATCCTGAACCCCATTAACCCTAACCTTTACCCCACTGACTCTAAACTCTACCCCACTGAGACTAAAATCTACCCCATTGACCCTAACCTCTAGACCACTGACCCTAATCTCCATCCCACTGAGCCTACTCTGAATCCCACTGGCACTAACCTCTACCCCTTCTACCCTACCCTGAACACCACCGACCCTAACCTCTACCCCTTCTACCCTACCCTGAACACCACCGACCCTAACCTCTACCCCACTGACCCTATCCTGAACCCCATTAACCCTAACCTCTACCCTACTGACCATATCCTGAACCCCATTAACCCTAACCTTTACCCCACTGACTCTAAACTCTACCCCACTGACACTAAAATCTACCCCATTGACCCTAACCTCTAGACCACTGACCCTAATCTCCATCCCACTGACCCTACTCTGAATCCCGCTGGCACTAACCTCTACCCCTTCTACCCTACCCTGAACACCACCGACCCTAACCTCTACCCATTCTACCCTACCCTGAACTCCACCAACCCTAACCTCTCCCCCACTATCCTACCCTGGATCTCAGTCATAACTGCTACCCTAATGATCATACCCTCTACCACACTGATTCTACCCTGATAATTACTCACCCTTTCCTGAAAACCACTGACCATAACCTCACTTATCCTACCCTCAACCTCCCTGACCCTGTTCTGAACAAATCTGTAACGTAGGAAACTCTTGTACAGAAGTCTTACATACAACAGGAAGGAGTCCGAGTGCAGCTGTTCTAAATGAGGTGCCTGTGAAGAATCCGGTGCTAACTTTTTATTGTTTTTCTTCTCAGACCCGGCGACTGAGTAAAGCAGAGCGTCAGCGCTTTAGTGAAGAGGTTGAGATGCTGAAGGGGCTACAGCACCCCAACATTGTTCGTTTCTACGACTCATGGAAGTCCACAGTTAAAGGCCACAAATGTATCATCCTGGTTACTGAGCTGATGACATCAGGAACTCTGAAGACGTAAGTCCAGTCTTCTCAGGAGAAAACAAACACACACAGAAACACAAAATCTGTAAAAGTTTTTACCCCTCTGCTTTGCTTCCACTCAGATACCTGAAACGATTTAAAGAGATGAAGCTGAAACTTCTTCAGCGCTGGAGCCACCAGATACTGAAAGGACTCCACTTCCTGCACACACGAACTCCACCCATTATCCACCGAGACCTCAAGTGTGACAACATCTTCATCACGGGTCCCACTGGATCGGTCAAGATCGGAGATTTGGGTCTGGCCACACTCAAAAGTGCTTCCTTCGCCAAGAGCGTCATTGGTGAGTTAGTGTATCGGGGTGTAGTGGGGTGTGTTAGGGTAGGTCGCATACCTTTTCTTTGCTTCTGAGTCAACTCTTTTCAGAAAGCTAAATGATTCTGAATCAATTCACTCCAGGAAGTGAATCAAATAAGCTTTTTGTATTGTTGATGTCAGCTGCTATACCGAGTCACAGATCTCACAAAACTCCAGCACTGCAGGAATCCCATGTGTCCTAGAGATTTTAGGGAAAATGTTTTACTGAATTATTAATGAGGTGATGTGGCCGTGTTCTCTGAACTTTTTTTTTAATGATGTTCTCACCCCAAACCTTTATCAGCAATGTTCAGAGGAGGGAGAGTGAGTATATTGGTAGGAGAATGTTGGACATGGAGCTGCCAGGCAGGAGGCAAAGAGGAAGGCCAAAGAGGAGGTATATGGATGTAATTAATGAGGATTTGAAGCTAGTGGGTGCAAGTGTTGAGGATGCAGAAGATAGGGTTAGGTGGAGAGAGATGATTTGCTGTGGCGACCCCTGAAGGGAAAAGCCGAAAGAAGAAGAAGAAGAAAAGAAAAGAATCAATTTGACCTCTGATTCAGACTCATAAAGATTGTTCATGCTCTGTATTTTATTCTCCAGAATGCCATAATATCCATGGCAGCAGCACTTTTAAGGAACTGGCTCTACATGTTCTTAGAGATTCATCTGTAAACTCTGTGTGGTCGAAGCGAACGCCAAAAACATAGCTAGTCTCTTATTACAGCTCCTCCAGCGTGTGTGTGCGCTGTTATCTCCACACTGAAACTGACCTTCACAGTTATTACTGTAAATATTACCTGCACCGCTGCTGCGTGTGTTTATTTATTCACTCCTGCCATATTTACGCCAGCACATGTCCAGACTGTAGAGATTAGATTCAAAGACGTCAGCAGACGTTGGCTGTGTTTACACTGTAGGACTGGATGCACAATTCTGACATTTTGACACTGGTATTACTTGTGACCCAGAGTCTGATTCATATGATTACGTCGTCTCGTGGTTATAGAAAGGAAATGATTCCCACTGCGATTGCTGTAAACGCTCCTGAAATGGTCAATGGGTGGAGTCAGACCTGATCTGGCTCCTCCTACCTGGGTGGAGTCAAGAGAAAAATCCAGGAGTGCAGTGTGCCTCAGGTGTGTTTAACACATTTCAAGTTGTACAGCATTATGTGGGTTAGGTTTAGGAATGAAGGAGGAGCGTGATCAGATGTAGCTCCACCCCCTGGAGTTCTCTCATGATTTTAATTATTGTGCTTTACTTTATGTTTTGTCTCAAAGTTTTTAATTCTTTATTGGTGTTGGAGTCAGGACCGGTTCAACAACCTCAGAATAAACAAAAAAAAAAACAGACATAAGCATTTCAATATGATTCGATTGGCCTGATCAGATATGATTAGGATTTAAAACATTTAAAAAAAAAAATCCAATCTGAGGTGTTTATACACACAACAACAGCATTAATAAATCTCTATAACTCAGGTAATAACAGCTGGGTGTGTGACGTTCGACATCTGCCTCTGCTGAACCTGAGCCGATGTCTGAAAGGCAAGGAATCTAGGCCACAGTGTACAGATACGAGGAAATAAATATTAGGATGAAAAGCACAATATCGCTGGTGAGATTTGTTTGTCAGGATAACGCCCTGTGGAGTGCAGACTCGTATTACTGGAAATCTATTAAGTAAAGAAAAATCTATTTATTTTATTACATTTTTTATTTTTATTTATTGTTCAGTCCTGTTTTTGTCTATTTACATCCATACACACAGTTGTATTTGTCATTTGTTTGAGGTTTGTTTGTTTTGTTTGCAGTCATTCAGGAGTTAAGCCTGACTTGTAAAAGCTTTTCACGACACGTACATGTACGCTGCATGGCTGACATCTGTGTCATCAGTTATTTATATCCATAGCAGTTTTTGGAGCGTCGTTCGAAAAAACGCCATGTGTTGACAAGATGCAATACCAGTGTAACCTGTGGGGGCACTGTAGTATGATCAGTATGATAAACACAGCAAAAAATGCTGGACGTGTCAAAGAGAGGCTAGTGTGCTAGCTAATAGCATAATCCACAACTGTCTCTTAAGCATGTCCTTTAATTCTTTTTCTCCGGTGTCAACATGTTTACTGATGACAAGCAGTAGTTAAAGGTGGGGTCTCCGTTGTTTGAAAGCCAGTGTTGACATTTGAAATCACCAAAACAAACACACCCCTAACCCAAACGGGCCCCACCCCTTGTATCGATAGCTCCGCCCCACACATACATACGTAACCCAGGCAACTAACGGAAAGAAACGTGTCTTTATCATAGCTGAAGGGAAGAACAATATGATTGTAGATAAACAAACAAGCAAAAATGACACACAAACATAATCATGTAAAGGACAAAGGCATATATTAGTTCTGTGTAACAAAGCAAAACCAACGTTACTCACCTATCGAGAAGGAAAAAAGCGCCTCGGCGTCTTAAGTAAAGTTGGTCACATATTCACAGATTGGAGTTTCCCGAGTCAATAACTCCTGAGCTAAACACTGTTACTACACAAAACACGGTTGTAGCTGCGTCTCTACATTACTACGATAGAAAAGAGGTGTTATTTGTGTAGTAACAGTGTTTAGCTCAGGAGTTATTGACTCAGGAAACTCCAATCTGTGAATATGTGACCAACTTCCTGCTCCTTCAGTTCTCTCCAGCGCTGGAAAGCTGATCCTATATTAACACGTCCTACTTCTTACCTTATCGTAAGTCTTTCTTCTCTTTCTTTCTTTGTTTTTATCCTCCATGTCAATGTTAAAACCGCTTTCTACTAATGTCACACATGCGCACTGAACACTCTCTCCGCCCATATTGACAAGACACGCCCCTTTCTGCTCATTGGCTACACGTTTGTTTTGTTTTTGTTTTGTTTGGTGCCCCAATGCAGTTTTCTGAAGCATTTCTCAAACAACAGAGACCCCACCTTTAAGGACTCAGGGAGGATTCGGTCCTAACCCGCCCCCTAGAGGATGTATGTTATAAATCTATGGATGTATATAAAGTACGCAGGAGAATTTATGAACAATTCTGCTTGTGTGTGTTTGTACACATGGCCACAGGGATTACGTCTGTTACGTTACGTAAAGTTAAGTTAAGTAATGTTAAGTTACGTCTGTTTTGTGTGCTCTTGCCCTCACAGGCACTCCCGAGTTCATGGCTCCTGAGATGTACGAGGAGAAGTATGACGAGGCGGTGGACGTTTACGCCTTCGGGATGTGCATACTGGAGATGACTACATCAGAATATCCATACTCAGAGTGCCAAAACGCAGCCCAGATCTACCGCAAAGTCACCAGCGTGAGTCAAGTGCTATTATCCATGTGTGTATATGTACAGATTTACTACATCTTAAACTTTACACTTAATGATCTCAAACCATCTGACACAAGCTGCATTAGTAAAGAGCGACTTGAGTCACTGTTGTTTATTTTCCTATAAAGTCCCGTTTATTAAAAAATGACACATCGAACATTTTATTCATTTCTAGTTATAGGAAATTTAAAGTTAGTTCCTGGTCTCACTTATGTTACAGCAGTTACCTTCACCAGTCGTGTGGTATTGTGTGTTTGTGTAGGTGACTAATTCAAATTTAACTGCACTGCTTTATAACATTGAGTTTTGATAACATGTAAAATCCTTGTCGTTTATTTTTAATCACCTTCCCATGTAGCTTTGCTGCCATGACCGAGTCTGTTTCCTGACAGAGCTCTCAGTGGGACGTCATGTGTGCAGCTGGTTATCTTCGTGCAGCCGCCCACGCTGCTTTCTTTTACTCGTCTCTGTGAACTGACTCTCTTTCACTCTCTCTCTCTTTCACTCTCTCTCTCTCTCTCTCTCTCTCTCTGTCTCTCTAACTGTCTTTCTCTCTCTCTCTCTCTCTGTCTCTCTCTCTCTCTCTCTCTCTCTCTCTTTCTCTCTCTCTCTCTAACTGTCTTTCTCTCTCTCTCTCTCTCTCTCTCTCTCTCTCTCTCTCTCTCTCTCTCTCTCTCTCTCTCTCTCTCTCTGTCTCTCTCTAACTGTCTTTCTCTCTCTCTCTCTCTCTCTGTCTCTCTGTCTCTCTCTCTCTCTCTCTCTCTCTCTCTCTCTAACTGTCTTTCTCTCTCTCTCTCTCTCTCTCTCTCTCTCTCTCTCTCTCTCTCTCTCTCTCTCTCTCTCTCTCTCTCTCTCTCTCTCTCTCTCTCTCTCTCTCTCTCTCTCTCTCTCTCTCTCTCTCTCTCTCTCTCTCTCTCTCTCTCTCTCTCTCTCTCTCTCTCTCTCTCTCTCTCTCTCTCTCTCTCTCTCTCTCTCTCTCCTCTCTCTCTCTCTCTCTCTCTCTCTCTCTCTCTCTCTCTCTCTCTCTCTCTCTCTCTCTCTCTCTCTCTCTCTCTCTCTCTCTCTCTCTCTCTCTCTCTCTCTCTCTCTCTCTCTCTCTCTCTCTCTCTCTCTCTCTCTCTCTCTCTCTCTCTCTCTCTCTCTCTCTCTCTCTCTCTCTCTCTCTCTGTCTGTGCTTTAATAACCTACTTCTCTGAGGTTTTCCTGAGCCTTGTAATGGCCATCTGAAGCCTGAATGTCCCGGTGATCGTTCTCCACAGCAGACGGGACAATTAACTTGTCTCACCAGAGCTCTAATTCTACAAAGACGATAAAAAAAAGA
>NC_083480.1:17475103-17480103 GCF_030014155.1 Tachysurus vachellii | reverse complement strand
AAGACCAGCATGTGACAAAGAATGCTGGTGATTTACATTGGAGAGTTCTGTATGGTGTTATTGTATGGTGAATGCATTTGTGTCAGTCCTTAACCCCACAGTCTCACATAGATGCCCTTTCTGTTCATTAAGAGAGAGAGAAAGACAGATTTACAGAGAGAGGGAGAGGGGAAAAAAGAGTCAGGCAGAGAGACAGAGATAGGGTGAGAGAGTGAGAGGAAGAGATAGAGAGACAGACAGACACAGATGAAGCAAAGCTGAATTTCTGGATATGTGTTGGATCCAGATGCTTGTTTATCTTCTAGACTTTGTGTACTTCTCTGAGGTTTGTGCTGCATCCGAATCCCCCATAAGTGCTGATCCTGTGGACGCTTCGTCCTAAACGTTTTATTTGGAGGTTGAGGAGCTTCAGCCTCAGATCACACTCTGATGTTAACGAGGGCTAAAGTACGGAGTGGATTCTGCTGCTGTCTGAAATGACATCACTGGAGGCTTTGATGGATTTCTGCTGCGCACCGATCTTCATTCAGACGTGCCAGGTACGAAAGGTCATCATGTGATTTCCATGGAGACCGTCTGCAGCTTTCATCTCTCCCGAGAGGACACTGCGTCTCGCGTACGCTACGTTTCTCCTTCCTGACTCTCTCCAGAAGCGCTGAAATGCTTCTGAATGGCAGAGATGTTAAAGAACAGACGTGTTTATGAGCAAACGTTGTGGCTAAACTAGTTTGTAAAGAATCGAAAGACAATTAGAAAGAGTTGCTTCTGGGGCAGATTGGTGTGTAACAGCCCTAGTGGTTCTTGTGATTGAGCACTAGCTTCCTCTGGGGGGACTGTTAGCAACATAACCAAAGTAAATGATTATTCAGCTTCTCTTGGAGAAATGATCCACTTTATTATCCAGTTCAGTTTTTCTTACTTTAATGCACAGATTATCTCAAATAGCAGCCACATAAAACCCCATCACATCATCATCACATCATCATCATCATCAACATCATAATGACAGTCATAATGAATTATTAGCATTTCATTCATTCACTCATTTTCTACCGCTTATCCGACCTACCTCGGGTCACGGGGAGCCTGTGCCCTCTCAGGCGTCATCGGGCATCAAGGCAGGATACACCCTGGACGGAGTACCAACCCATCACAGGGCACACACACACTCTCATTCACTCACTCAATCACACACTAGGGACAATTTTCCAGAGATGCCAATCAACCTACCATGCATGTCTTTGGACCGGGGGAGGAAACCGGAGTACCCGGAGGAAACCCCCATTATTAGCATGTGATTAGTTCTAATCCCACAAGAACTTGTATTCATCACAAGAAGAAGAAAAAGAAGAAAAGCCCTTAAAGAACCAGGATGACGTGGAACTTTAAGCAGCTTCATGTGTTGGACATCGTTCGCCATCGACCGGGAAACGGCTTCTCCTTCCTGTTACTAAAACAGCTTAATGTTCCATTTGAGATGATACGACTCTTTTAACATTTATACACTAGACCAGGGGTCGGCAACCTTAAACACCCAAAGAGCCATTTGGATTCGTTTCCTACAGAAAAAAAACACAGGGAGCCACAAAACCCTTTAAACATGTAAAATTTTTTACCTTTAGTAAAAAAAAAAGTATAGAAAAAAACTGTAGTGTGTTGCATTTATGAAATCAATGACCTGCTACCGAGTAAACGACATTTTATTTCTGCAGGCAAACAAAAATATTTTGAACAGTTTGAACTAACCTTAACAAAAAGACGCTGGGTTGAAGGTTACTTTCAAATAAAATGTTCAATGTCAAATTGATGGGGCACGGTGGCTTAGTGGTTAGCACGTTCGCCTCACACCTCCAGGGTCGGGGTTCGATTCCCGCCTCCACCTTGTGTGTGTGGAGTTTGCATGTTCTCCCCGTGCCTCGGGGGTTTCCTCCGGGTACTCCGGTTTCCTCCCCCGGTCCAAAGACATGCATGGTAGGTTGATTGGCATCTCTGGAAAATTGTCCGTAGTGTGTGAGTGAATGAGTGTGTGTGTGTGCCCTGCGATGGGTTGGCACTCCGTCCAGGGTGTATCCTGCCTTGATGCCCGATGACGCCTGAGATAGGCACAGGCTCCCCGTGACCCGAGGTAGATCGGATAAGCGGTAGAAAATGAATGAATGAATGTCTAATCGAGTCCTCTTCGTATTCATGACATCAACATTTTAACTTGCCGGCTGCAACAAACCAAAAATGCGTCTGCTTCTGCGTGTCGGATTTCGCAAGTCGGCGGTTATGACGCGTATTTTGAGCGACAACAAAATTAAACACGGTTTATTTTAATGTTACAAGAACATCATAATCTTAGAATGTAATTTTTAAAAAAAAACTAACTAACTAAAATAAAATAAATTTAAATTAAATATTTATTTTCCAACTCTACAGGGAGCCGCAGCAGAGGGATGAAAGAGCCACTTGCGGCTCCGGAGCCGCAGGTCGCCGACCCCTGATATAGACCTTAGAGTACATACTGTAGTGCACAGAGGACTAGAGGACTCGTGTTCTTTAGTGTTATGGAGGAACGAACAAATCAGTTCTACTGAGAAACATGTTTACCCAAGCAGCTTGTTGCCTGCCATTAATGAAATGAGATGTGGTTTGGCTGCTGTGCCGTACGGAACCCGCGCCAGACCCCCCAACAGGAAGTGATTAGCTGAAAGAAAAATGGAGGCGGTATTAAGAGAAAACGAGGAATAAATCCGGTCGGCTCTGTTAGGAACCGCAGGGCTTTGATGTCATGAGCGTCTAACAAAGCAGCCTTCGCAGAACACACTCCTACATAAACCTCAATCCCCTGGAGCATGCTGGAAATCCTACGTATTGTTCAGGACCAGCGCTTAGGTCTCTTGTTTGACGTGCAGAAGCTGGACGACTGACTGCTTTCAGTCGTCATTTTCTTGTTTTTCTGCTTTCAGACGCTTGAGAGTTATTCGTAGTCTGATCATATACAGTAGCACTGTGCTATTCTGGTTACAGAAACGGTCCTGAGGAGCTTCTCGGAGGCGCAGGACATTCTGAAGACCTGCAGAAACATCCTGTGTCCTGTCCAGGAGAAGGGACGTAATAGCTTTAAATAGCGGTGAAGACATATGGATTAAAATATTGCATTAATAATAGTAGAAGTAGAAGATCTGCTGCTACGTCTCATCAGTCCCATGAAATAAACCTCAGTAGATTTGGACTCGTTTGGACTTTATGGTCCAAGCTGTCCCTTCCAGCATTTATGTTCTTCACTCCAGCTCAAACTTTCCACCTCATAAATTTCACTCAGCTTTCAGCTTGGCGTTTCCATCCTGGCGACTCCACACGCTAACTGTGTTTTGTGTCCCTATTTTCCAGCAATGTGAGGCACTGGAGCGTGAAATCCAGTGCTGCTTGTGTTTGCAGATTCCTGGCTTCTTTAGTGACGTTGTTGATCGAGTAGACCACGAGGTTTACAAGCCCGTCTCCTAAACAGTGATGCCTGTTGTGTAGAAACTGTTATGACACTCATCAAGGTGAAAAAGAGCCGTCTCAGCATTCCCCATTCCACATAACAACAACCAGTGCACAGAATGATTGACAGCTCTGTACGAGGTTTAAGCCCCGCCCACTTTCCCCTTGCCATACATAAAAAAATTCTCTTATAGTCTCCTTTTGATTTGATTTTCTCGCTCGACAGATGTTTATACACTTTCTTTAACACTCACTCAGTCACTCACTAATCTTCTACCGCTTATCCGAACTACCTCAGGTCACGGGGAGCCTGTGTCTATCTCAGGCGTCATCGGGCATCAAGGCAGGATACACCCTGGACGGAGTGCCAACCCATCGCCGGGCACACACACACTCTCTCATTCACTCACGCAATCACACACTACGGACAATTTTCCAGAGATGCCAATCAACCTACCATGCATGTCTTTGGACCGGGGGAGGAAACCAGAGGTACGGGGAGAACATGCAAACTCCACACACACAAGGTGAAGGCGGGAATCGAACCCTCAACCCTGGAGGTGTGAGGCGAACGTGCTAACCACTAAGCCACCGTGCCCCCCCCCCCCCTTCTTTCACAATATATGGAATATTCACATGTAATATATGGTTTATTCACATGTAATAAAAGTCGTTATCGGTTCTTTAACTAAGCTAACATTAAAAGAGGACATACATAGTAAACAAAAGTAACATAACCACCAACCACTGATCTTTTTTCAGTTCATCCTAAATTCCTGTATATTTTTTCATTATTATATGTCTTACATCATTATTAAAATGAGCAGCAGCTCTTTCCCCAGGAGTGTGATGATTAATGTAATTTATCGATTCAAGAGAGGACTGGATTGAAAATGTACTGCATGTTTACTCTTCCTCCTTCACCCAGCAGTCGTGACCGAACATTATTCCTGTTCAGGGTCAACAGGTCTGTAAACACAGTAAACAGTGGAAATCCATGCTTATGAGCACAGGTGACCCTCAAGGAGCTATTCTAAGCCCTTTTCTGTTTATACTTTACACAAATGTCTGCATCAACCCCTTTCCCAGCATCACATCTACATGTATACGAACACCTCCGAGAACACGGCGGCTCGTGCACTCGTACTCGTTAACCCTTTATATCACAGTGCTGGTGAATTGGACTCGACACCAGAAAAAGTAAAGGTGTGGAAGGTTTCTGTGTGGAAACATGAAGGAAGGAAGACAGGATGGTGTGGAAAGGATAGTAGAGAGAGACTGATATATTTCAATAAAGATAAAGTACATAAAAATTGTCCGTACTGTGAGTGCATGAGTGAATGAGTGTGTGTGTGTGTGCCCTGTGATGGGTTGGCACTCCGTCCAGGGTGTATCCTGCCTTGATGCCCAATGACGCCTGAGATAGGCACAGGCTCCCCGTGACCCGAGGTAGTTCGGATAAGCGGTAGAAGATGAATGAATGAATGAATGAATGAATGAATGAATGAATAAAGTACACAAAAAAAACT
>NC_083480.1:17457603-17470103 GCF_030014155.1 Tachysurus vachellii | reverse complement strand
GATCCCGTGACTCGAGGTAGTTCGGATAAGCGGTAGAAAATGAATGAATGAATAATGTTTAGCTTTTTTTTAGGTGAGTGTTTAAAAGTGTTATTGGTGCTGCTGGAAAATCTGCGTCTACTAAATGAGCGTATCCTGATCTTAAATAAACAGATCGTGGTAGAAATCCTGCCCACACGGGACTAATTGTGCAGCAGCAGAGTGTTTATGTAACTGCTCGGATTTGAGATGAGTCAGTTTAATAGATTCAGATTCAAAATTGAGTTCGGCGGAGAGTCGAAGGTTAGCGAACCGTTAGCTTAGCTCAGGGATGATGCTCTATCACCTGATTATCTGATTTTTTTTTTAATTTTCTATATAAAAAGTGATTTTTGAAGATTCAAACAAAAACAGTGTGTTTTGTGTCTCTTTTTATTAGGGTTGGGAACCGAGAACCGGGTCTTATTCAGAACCGGTTCTGTTTTTTAACAGGAACCGGAACCGCGCGGAATTTTCAAGTTTCTGTTCCAAACGCGGTTCCGATGCGATGACGGGCAAAGCGCTGGGAGCGGTCACTTTAAATAGCCATGTCTTACCTCATGAATATTCATTGCTTACACTGTTTACAGTCACGCAACCAAATTAACGCAGTTTACCACAGAAATCAGTCACTCGCGCTGCTGTGCTGAGGTACGCTGTTTGTTAAACATGTCTAAAAAAAGTCTAAAGTTTGGATTCATTTCCAAAGCTACAACAATGAAGCAAATCTACCCCCTCTGAGAGGGTTTTCTCCACAGCTGGAGATACAATAAGCCAGGAAAGGTCTCGCCTTCTCCCAGAGAAAGCAGACACGTTAATGTTTCTTCAGAAAAAGTTGTAATTCTGGATGTTAAATTTGATGTTGGATTTATTTAAATTTAAATTGATATGAATTGAAATGCTCTGTTTAAAATATTTACAGAGTGATTAATAAACACAAATGGAAATATAGCTGCAAGCAGCGATACCGGGGTCAAGCCGATCAGATGCGCTCAGAACATGTCACTGATGAACCATACCAAGTTTCGTGAAGAAAATAAAGTGACAGCTCAGGCGCTATGTGTTCAAATGTTTACCATGAACAGACAGACAGAGCGAGAGAAAGAGACAGACAGAGAGAGACAGACAGACAGATGGCCATTGTACCTATATAAATATACAACGTGATTGTATGTGAGTGTGTGTGTGTGTGTGTGTGAGTGTGTGTGTGAGTGTGTGTGAGTGTGTGTGAGTGTGAGTGTGTGTGTGAGTGCGTCTGTGTGTGTGTGTGTGTGTGTTTGTGTGTGTGTGTGAGAGTGTGTGTGTGTGTGTGTGTGTGTAAGTGTGTGTGTGTGTGTGTGTGTGAATGTGTTTGTATGTGAGTGTGCGAGTGAGTATGTGTGTGCGAGTGTGAGTAAGTGTGCGAGTGAGTGAGTGTGTGTGTGTAAATGTGTGTGTAAGTGTGTGTGTGTTCCTCGTATGTGAAAACATACTTGGCAATAAAGACCTTTCTGATTCTGATTCTGATGTTGCAAGAATTTTGCCTCTAGGCCTTACGAGTCAGCAAAAAATTGGGTTTTTGGACTGTTGGTGGCGCTAGAGGGTTTGAGCTAGACACACCAAAGTTGCTTCAGTAACTTCTAAGACTGGCCTCTACATGTGTGCCAAATTTCATAACTTTCCTACGTACGGTTCTATGGGCTGCCATTGACTTCAATGGCGGAAGAGGAAGAAGAAGAAGAAGAAGAAAAACTAACAATAACAATAGGTGTCTACGCCCCTTCAGGGCTTGACCCCTAATTAAGTATTGTGCATTATTTTTCACATTTCTTTTATTATGGAATTGGAATCAGAACCGGGAATCGTAAGGCAGAACCGGAATCTTTTGATACCCAACCCTACTTTTTATGCTCCGTGGACAAAGAAGACACTCTCCTGTTTAACCTTTAACTCTTTTTCACTCTGGTGCTCTGTTTATCTAACAGAATGGAAATGAACTCTTATGAGATGTTTTTAATCAGCTGTCTAACAAGTCAGTGATCTTATCACTGTGATGTGTCACTTTCAGATTAGTGTTTGTGTCTGTTTCTCTTTCTGTGATCCGTGTCTGAGACTCAGAGATGATGTTACTGTGACACTTTAAATGCTGGGCCACTCCTTTACTGTCTAAAACCTGCTTTCACAGAACACTCACACCCATGAGAAAATACCTCTGTAATATACATCAACCGTGAATTTAGCATTCAGTCATGATTACAAGTTACACTATTTTTTGTGAACAAAAAATTATTTCATTTTGCCTATATTCTAATCGGGGGGGTCACGATGGCTTAGTGGTTAGCACGTTCGCCTCACACCTCCAGGGTTGGGGGTTCGATTCCCACCTCTGCCTTGTGTGTGTGGAGTTTGCATGTTCTCCCCGTGCCTTGGGGGTTTCCTCCGGGTACTCCGGTTTCCTCCCCCGGTCCAAAGACATGCATGGTAGGTTGATTGGCATCTCTGGAAAATTGTCCGTAGTGTGTGAGTGAATGAGAGTGTGTGTGTGTGTGTGCCCTGCGATGGGTTGGCACTCCGTCCAGGGTGTATCCTGCCTTGATGCCCGATGACGCCTGAGATAGGCACAGGCTCCCCGTGACCCGAGGTAGTTCAGATAAGCGGTAGAAGATGAGTGAGTGAGTGAGAGAATCTGAAGTCACCTCAATGTTTAAGTCTTACTTCTCCCAAGATGAGAACAACATGTCCTGAGGTGATTTATTCTTCCTCTGCAGAACTTAAGGAAGTTCCTTAAGAAATTGAAATTGCACATTTGTTGATGTTGTTGTGTGTGTGTGTGTGTGTGTGTATGTGTGTGTGTGTGCTAATTTGAATCTTGATCTTTGCTGCTCTCTTGTCTGTTCTCCTGGGTCAGGTACACCATCCAGGACCTGTTAGAACACCCCTTCTTCCAGGAGAACAACGGCGTCCACGTGGAGTTAGCTGAGGAGGACAACATGGTGAAGTCCGGTCTAAAGCTCTGGCTTCGAATGGACGACACCAAGAAGCTTCACGGCAAGTACAAAGACAACAACGCCATCGAGTTCCTGTTTGAGCTCTACAAGGACGTCCCTGAGGAGGTGGCTCAGGAGATGGTGAGCGTGTTATTTACTGTCTGTCTAAATAAATGTGTTCATTTGTGATAAATATTCACTTGCTCAAAGTGTCTCTTGGTCTCTTGTTCTCTTAAATGAACCTGGACCACTCTTTACTACACACCTGATATTAAACACAGAGAGTTAGGAACATTCTTCTTCTTCTTCTTCTTCTTCTTCTTCCACAGTTAACTCTTGTCTAAAGTTGTTGATTTTGTCGCACACTTTGTTCACTCACAACGATGACATCACTAGTACACAAGAGCCTCAAAAACATGAGATTTGTCCCCGAGTCTCATCTAATCAGACTATCCATCTGCAGCTCAGAGGTGAAGGGTCACACGTCAATAAGAGAAGGTTGTGATTGTATCTGAGACGAGAAACTTGTACTGAGTAAACAGAAGGATTTTTATCTAATACCCCGAATTCAAAGTTATTGGATTGTTCTAATCTCACTGACATCCTCACTCACCTGAGGAGCTTCATTGTGTTCATTCTCTCTCTCTCTCTCTCTCTCTCTCTCTCTCTCTCTCTCTCTCTCTCTCTCTCTCTCTTTTTATGCTGTAGGTGGTGCTTGGTTTTGTGTGTGACGCCGACTACAAGCTGGTGGCTAAAGCCATCCGTGACCGAGTCACCGCCATCAAGCGTCAGCGCGAGAAGCTCCGCCGGCTGGTCGACGAGGAGCAGAAGAGGCGTCAGGACGAGGTGATCGAGGAGGAACCCGAGACCGTTCCTGAAGCAGAACCTCGCGTGTCGAACCTCCAGTCTCTCCACCCGCAGATGTCAGCAGAGAGCGGCGTGTTCAGCCCGGTCCAGATGACCCCCACCGTGACCGTCTCCGCTCCTCTCCTGTCCACCGCTAACAGCTCCATGGACTCAGGCATTAACGCCAGCTTCACCACAGAGCCTGAGGAACCGGACACAGAGCACCATGCACACTATCACATCCGCCAGGCCTGCTATTCCTCCGCCACGTGTAAGTCTTAAAACTTACATCTGAAACTTGTGATTCATTTTTTAACAAAATATCAAAGAATCGAACAGGAATTTCAGCTGTCGATCTTAATCCTTCACCAGAGATGAACAATCAGGAATTCATAATTAAACTCAATGTATTTGGTTAAATAATATAATAATTTTTGAAACTGAAGCACTTTTGTATTCTTTATTGTGATTGGTCAGAATCAAACGAGTAAATTTAGCGTGCGTACGATAAGTTCTAAATTTGCACACACAAGCACTGGCATTTCCTCAGTGGCCAATAAGCAGCTCCTGCAGGGTCGCACTAATTTGCATAAAGAAACCATATATGATAAACAACTTCCCTTTAAAAGCCCAGAACCCTTTAGGTACTGCTTAGTGCACGTATGACTGAAACCTAACCTGAGGTCACAGGGTGTGTGTGTGTGTGTGTGTGTGTGTGTGTGTGTGTGTGTGTTCAGAAACATTCTGTAAGTGAAAGGAGAGCCCACAATGATCCTGGGATTAGTCCAAGACTAGGGTTAGACCCTACAAATAAATACATCTACAATACATTGCTTGTTATTGCTAAAAGTAATTGCTGTAACTTTTTATTCTTACAATCAGATACATTAAAGTCCTTCCTTACTCAGCACTAACTGTTTTCTGACACGTCCGGCAGCTGATTGTGAGACGGACGGCTACCTCAGCTCCTCCGGCCTCCAAGAGCCACTTGAAGCTCCGTGCCCCATGTCAAGCTCCGCCCCTTCACTTACAGAACCGCCCACTGAACCGATTAACGTTGTCAAACCAGTTGTTGAAGCTCCACCCACAGAAGCTTTGCCTGCAAAGGATGATCCAATCCCAGCACTCCGCTTTCCCTCAGTGAGTAGTGGCTGGAGCTTTGGTTCTTTAAATCTTAAAAGAGTGTAAACATTTTGCTATATTTCATGTTAAAATAATAATTTGTAATTATATTGAACTCAAATAGTATCTCGTACCTTCTTTATTTTGCTTTGCAAGCATTTGAGATGTCCTCCTGTTCCTCTAGAGCATTGCCGTGTCCCACAATTCTGAGCGAGTGCACTCCAGCGGTGCCAGCGGCTTCTCGTCTCCCGTCGACAGGTAACCATAGCAACCTTGCTTTTGCCATCATGGAAAATTCATTATCTTTATAAATCTATCGTAACATTCATCTTTAAGTCTTTAAGTGAGTGCTGTTGATGATTTCAGGCTTTTTAGTGGAACACTTCATTCCAGTAACACTTTAAACTTCATGAGAAACATTCGTTTCAATCCAACAGATCCTGTGAGTGTTGGATAAATGTTAATGAGGCTCATTTCCTATTAAACTTCCCTCAAATCTTAAAATATTGACGCGTGTGTGTTTGTGAGTGTGTGTGTGTGTGTGTGTGTGTGTTTAGATAAAAATGTGTATTTTTCCACATGTCCTGGTGTGACGTGTTTTTTGACGTCAAAGCACAGACATAAGCTGAAAGCTGGATTTACTTTTCACCTCAGCAATCTGCTTTGGGATGGTATGATGCTATGGCTGATGCTCCATTTAGCAAAGCCTTGACTCCTGTATCACACACACACACACACACACACATTAAGCTAAGGCTGGCTGAGCTCAGCGTGATGCTGTTTGTCCTACACAGTAGAGTAGAGAAGTGCATCAGGACACAACACAATAGCCGTGTGAACAGTGAAGCTCGTATGATGAAGAAAGACTGAAGGAGAGTTTGTTCATTCATATTTAATAACTGCTTATAACTTGATCAGGGTCAGGACTGGGGCTTAAACACACATACTAGCGGTGTGAGCAGGATTTAAAAACAAAATTGTTCAAAAATATGTCTCTGTTTGAGACTGAATTCTGAAGTGGAGTGATGAAGCTGAGGCTAAGACCTTGACCTTGTTTCCAACCTTACCTCCTTTCATTTCTCTGACCTTGCCTCTGACATTTCACCTTCACCTTGCCTCTGAGTTTGCCTCTGACCTTGCCTCAGATTTTGCCTCTGAACGTGCCTCAGATTTTGCCTCTGACCCTGCCTCAGATTTTGCCTCTGACCTTGCCTCAGATTTTGCCTCTGACCCTGCCTCAGATTTTGCCTCTGAACTTGCCTCAGATTTTGCCTCTGACCTTGCCTGAGATTTTGCCTCTGTCCATGCCTCAGATTTTGCCTCTGACCTTGCCTGAGATTTTGCCTCTGTCCATGCCTCAGATTTTGCCTCTGACCTTGCCTGAGATTTTGCCTCTATCCATGCCTCAGACTTTGCCTCTGACCTTGCCTCAGATTTTGTCTCTGAACTTGCCACAGATTTTGCCTCTGACCTTGCCTCAGATTTTGCCTCTGAACTTGCCTCAGATTTTGCCTCTGACCTTGCCTCAGATTTTGCCTCAGATTTTGCCTCTGACCTTGCCTCTGTTAACAGTTACGCCTCCGATGTGACATCAGGTT
Organism: Tachysurus vachellii; assembly: GCF_030014155.1. NCBI lineage: Eukaryota > Metazoa > Chordata > Actinopteri > Siluriformes > Bagridae > Tachysurus > Tachysurus vachellii. The sequence continues at coordinate 17,463,553 of NC_083480.1, read as the reverse complement.
TGAGTGACGGGAACGAGGGCTTATCAGAGATGAGCAGCAAAGGTCCCAACAAACGCACAGGAAGTAAATTGCTGAGGAAGAGAGCTCGCTCACGGCTGCGTATTACAGGGGTATTACTGAACATCTGCACACAAGTTCACACACTACACACTCTTTGTCTAGCTCTCTGCCTCACCCACTGTCTCGCTCTGTCTGTGTCTCTACAAAGTTGTCAGATAAGGTGGACCGGGTGGTGGAGTGCCAGCTTCAAACTCACAACAGCAAGATGGTGACGTTTAAATTTGACCTGGATGGAGACAATCCTGAGGACATCGCCACGGTTATGGTGAGCAGTCTGAGACTCAGCCTGTCATAGGACCCGCTGTAAGAGTGTGTCCTCGGGTGTCCAGGCCTAATCTGTATCTCCTGTGTGCAGGCGCATAACGAGTTCATCCTGCCATCAGAGAAGGAGGGATTTATTCACCGCATGAGGGACATCATTCGCCGAGCTGAAGCCCTGATGAGGAAGGAGCCTTTAGAGCCACTCATTCCTGGAAACATCCTCCAAGTGCCCTATCTGAGTGGAGCAGGAACTCTTTCAGGCTCTCAGGTGAGTTAGAGAAGCTTCCAGAGTGTTGCTATGGAAGCGGTAATGTATTAGAATGAGTGTGTGTATATATATATATATATATATATATATATATATATATATATATATATATATATACACATACACATATATATGTATGCTCAGCTAGAAAATGAACTAACGCCTTCTGACCAATCACAATCCAAACTAAGATCACTTATATCCACTTAAATCTGTTGGAATGCACAAAGTATTGGCACCCCTACCCTGTCAATCAGTGAAATAGGACTGAGAATAAATATGATGTAACTATGCTTGATTTATGTCAGTTATATAAATTCAAAGGCTTGCAGTATGTACCCTTGTGAGCACAACTTTTAGGTAAAATGGTAAGGTAAAAGTATTAAAAGTGTTAAAAGTGTTACGTACTTCAAAATTTGCAGTCAGCTGAGGAGAAAGTTTAGAAGGTCGGCTGTGACTCAGAGCAATTATTTTATTACATTATTTTCTACACCAGGAATAACTTTTTAGACACACACACACACACACATACTGTACACACACACACATACACACATACACACACACATACACACACACACACATACACACACATACACACACACACACATATACACACACACACACACACACACACAATGGTAGGATTGTTATCAGTGCTCATATTGACTGTTTTTCTCATCAATAGCTATTAATAAACACCACACAGAATCATGAGCCGAGTGAAATAGAGAAATCTTTGTAATAATATTCTTTGTGTTGTTTTCAGGACCATGTCCCACTGCTCATATCATCATGTTCTCTTTTGTATAAACATTGTTAAAATGTTGAAAGAAAAGGGCAAAGTTAATATATATATATATATATATTTTCAGGACCATGTCCCACTGCTCATATCATCTTGTTCTCTTTTGAATAAACATTGTTAAAATGTTGAAAGAAAAGGGCAAAGTTAATATATATATATATATATATATATATATATACACTAGTATATACTGCCAGTGCTAGCTCAAGTGGTTAAGCCTCTGGGTTGTTAACGGTAGGATTGGAGATCAAGCCCCAGCACTGCCAAACTGCCCCCGTTGGGCCCCTGATCAAGGCCCTTAACTCTTACTGCTCTAGGGTGCTGTATTACCCTGCGCTCTGACCACAACTTCCATAGTTGGGACATACGAAAAAAGAATTTCGCTGTGCTGTAATGTTCATGTGACAGATAAAGGCTCTATTTTATATACAGCACCACTCTATATTTAATAAACACTGATAAGATCTATGACATGCATAAACAAAAATATTTATACGATGGATCCATCTCTATGTTTGGTCTATAATTCGTTAACTAGTAAGCTCAATCTTCTCATAAATCTTTATCCTTCTGCCATGTCGAATTCTGGATCCTGATTGGTCAAAGGTTGGTGAGTTGGCAGCTGCACATCGCAGGTTTACACGCATTAATGCGCTCGTACTGATATGTTACTGTTTCCATAACAACAGCCCATTCACAGAGTTTTGCTTAAGAAGATGTTGATGTAACATTTATGGAAGGAGTCTCCAGTGTGAGTGCTTTATGACAGTCAGAGGTGAAGCTGACACTTAAAGTTGTCCTTCATGTTCCAGACAGGAAAGGTGTTTAGGATTCTTTGTGCTTTCTTGCTAAAATGAGGTAAACAATAGAAAAAAGAGCCACACTAAGCTGTTTACAAATCTGTTTGTTATTTTGAAATATTTCATGTATAAATATCAGACTCATTATCAACGTTAGACCTAGTTGTTTTTATTTTTTTAACGATGCAGTGTTTAAAAACTAATTTTCTGTTCATTTTTCAGCCCAACCTACACACCCAGGGGCTGGAACGCACACACTCGTCCTCCTCCCTGCCAGGTAACACCATGTTATGCAAGACAGGCCACACCCACATGACACAATGACATGTCTTAGAGCTACATGTAGAGAAACGACGTTAGCCCGGCAGAATGATGTGGGTCTCTGAACTGTCCAACATTAGTGTCTTGTTACACGCGGACTTGCTGTTGTCATGGTAACAGCGACTCTAATTTTCACTTGTTTCATGTATCTACATGTCCTCGTTTGTACTCCTCTGTCATTTAAACATAACCCAGGTTGATTTTCTCATTAACTCTGTTTCTCTGATTCTCTATGCATGTTGCACTCAGATTACACTGCCGGTCAGGTAATTCGAGGCCCCTCCCCTGGAGTGGGCGGAGACTATTACCTCGATCCTGATGCAGCTGTACCTGTGCGTCCGCTCCGCTCACAGTCTTTCCACACCTCAGGTATCTACTAAAACATGTCTAATACTTTATTAACCCTCCATTCATCCATCTGTCTATCCATCAGTGTGGTATGTCAGTCCATCCATTTGTCTGTCTGTCCCTCTCTCTGTCTATCCATCCATCTGTCTGTCCCTCTGTCTGTCTGTCCATTTATCTGTCCATCCATCCATCTGTCTGTTCGTGTCTGTACCATTATCTCATATTTAACTCATTAATAAATCAGCATGTCATACTGATATTAATCAACAGCGTGCGTATTACGCAGATTACACGGCAATAAAAGAGTATCAGTTAACTCAAGGCCCCTCCCCCGGAGTGGGCGGAGACTATTACCTCGATCCTGCTGCAGCTGTACCTGTGCGTCCACTTCGCTCACAATCTTTCCACTCCTCAGGTATCTACTAATATTTGTCTAATACTTTATTAACGCTGCCTTCGTCTGTCTGTCCATCCAACCGTCTATCTGTTCCTTTGTCTCTCCATCCATTCGTCTGTCTGTCCCTCTGCCTGTCAATCCATCCATCTATCTGTCTCTTTGTCTGTTCGTCCATCCATCTGTCTGTTCGTGTCTGTACCATTATCTCATATTTAACTCATTAATAAATCAGCATGTCATACAGATATTAATCAACAGCTTGCATATTACACAGATTACACGGCCATAAACGGTGGTCAGGTAACTCAAGGCCCCTCCCCTGGAGTGGGCGGAGACTATTATCTCAATCCCGATGGGGGTGTACACTTGCATCCAATCCGATCACAGTCTTTCCACACCTCAGGTATCTACTAAAACATGTCTAATACTTTATTAACCCTCCATTCATCTGTCTGTCTATCCATCAGTGTGGTATGTCAGTCCATCCATTTGTCTGTCTGTCTCTCCCTCTGTCCATCCATCCGTCTGTCTGTCCCTCTGTCTGTCCGTCCATTTATCTGTCCGTCCATCCATCTGTCTGTTCGTGTCTGTACCATTATTTCATATTTAACTCATTAATAAATCAGCATGTCATACTGATATTAATCAACAGCGTGCGTATTACGCAGATTACACGGCAATAAAAGAGTATCAGTTAACTCAAGGCCCCTCCCCCGGAGTGGGTGGAGACTATTACCTCGATCCTGCTGCAGCTGTACCTGTGCGTCCACTTCGCTCACAATCTTTCCACTCCTCAGGTATCTACTAATATTTGTCTAATACTTTATTAACGCTGCCTTCGTCTGTCTGTCCATCCAACCGTCTATCTGTTCCTTTGTCTCTCCATCCATTCGTCTGTCTGTCCCCCTGCCTGTCCATCCATCCATCTGTCTGTTCGTGTCTGTACCATTATCTCATATTTAACTCATTAATAAATCAGCATGTCATACTGATATTAATCAGCAGATTACACGGCCATAAACGTGGGTCAGGTAACTCAAGGCCCCTCCCCTGGAGGGGGCGGAGACTATTATCTTAATCCTGATGGGGGTGTACCCTTGCGTCCAATCCGCTCACAGTCTTTCCACACCTCAGGTATCTACTAACTCTCCATTCATCCATCCGTCCATCTGTCTGTCTACAGTATGTCTGTTCGTCTATATGTTCCACCTCTTTATTTGTAATACTTATAAATTGATCAGGGTGACAATGATGTGTGTGTGTGTGTGTGTGTGTGTGTGTGTGTGTGTGTGTGTGTGTGTGTCCTTATATAGATTATACAGCTGTGAATACAGGTCAGGTGACCCAATGCTCCTCTCCTGGCTTGGGCAAAGACTTATACCTGGACCCTGATATGGGACCTCCTGTCCGTCCACTTCGCTCTCAGTCCTTGCACACATCAGGTATCTATCTATCTATCTATCTATCTATCTATCTATCTATCTATCTATCTATCTATCTATCTATCTATCTATCTACAGTATCTATCTATCTATCTATCTATCTATCTATCTATCTATCTATCTATCTATCTACAGTATCTATCTATCTATCTATCTATCTATCTATCTATCTATCTATCTATCTATCTATCTATCTATCTATCTATCTACAGTATCTATCTATCCATTCATCCATCCATCCATCCATCCATCCATCCATCCATCCATCCATCTATCTATCTACAGTATCTATCTACAGTATCTATCTATCTATCTATCTATCTATCTATCTATCTATCTATCTATCTACAGTATCTATCTATCTATCTATCTATCTATCTATCTATCTATCTATCTACAGTATCTATCTATCTACAGTATCTGTCTATCTACAGTATCTATCTATCTATCTATCTATCTATCTATCTATCTATCTATCTATCTATCTATCTACAGTATCTATCTATCTACAGTATCTATCTATCTACAGTATCTGTCTATCTACAGTATCTATCTATCTATCTATCTATCTATCTATCTATCTATCTATCTATCTATCTACAGTATCTATCTATCTACAGTATCTATCTATCTATCTATCTATCTATCTATCTATCTATCTATCTATCTATCTATCTATCTATCTATCTATAACTGATGTAATGTTATTAACAAGTTATTAAGACCCATCTGTCCCATCTCCCATCATTAAGTCCCAAGGGTTCTGTTAATGATATAATTAAGGGGTTAATTAACGCTTCCCGTAAACAGATGTATAATCAAACATAATCAGTGAAATGGTGAAGCTTTCTGCATGAAGGAGTCTCCAGTGTCGGTGCTTTGTAGTCAGAGGTGAAGTTTTCTGACATCTTCAGGACAGAAGAGAGACGTTTGCGCTTCTTTGCGCTTTCATATTTTGTCTTATTAACGTCAAGTGAGAGAAAAATCGGAGAGTCTGTTGAGCGAACGAGTGTTTCAGCTGCAGAGTGTTTACAAACATTCTGCTTAACTCTTGAACTGAATTAGCTGATTGGTTGCTTGTGTGAAGGTTAACGTCATGAGGAGTGTCTGAGTGTCTGAGTCACCGCTGAACATGAAAACACAGCGAGAGTGAAAACAAGACAGAACCTTGCTGTTATTTCCATCGTGACAGTTTACAAATGGAAATTTCCATTCTGTCTCACTTCATCTTTTGTTTATCGATAC
>NC_083480.1:17447603-17452603 GCF_030014155.1 Tachysurus vachellii | reverse complement strand
CTGCAGGCATCTCAGAAGCGTGAGATTGAGGAGCTGTATGAGAAGATAGGGAAAGTTCCTCCTCCAGGCATCGTGTCTCCGGCGGCCATGTTGTCCAGCAGACAGCGACGTCTCTCTAAGAGCGGAGGATTTCCATCATCACGCAGGAACAGTCTACAGAGACTCGATATACTGCCCCCTACAGGTAACACACACACAATACACACACTCTCACACACAACACTTACACACACATACACACACATACACACACCATCAATTACTCACACACACTTTCACACAACACACACACAAATCAAATAAGAAAGAAAGAAAAAAAGAAAGAAAGAAGCTTCCAGTTTAATCATTCTGTCTCTGTAGCAATCTCTCTCTCTCTCTCTCTCTCTCTCTCTCTCTCTCTCTCTCTCTCTCAGGTATCATGAGAAAGAACTCAATCAGTAGCAGCAGTAACGGCTCTCAGGAGCGAGGAGCTAAAGGAGTGACCTTCGCTTCAGACTACAAAGTGGTGAGCACCCCCTGGTGGACACACACACACACAAACACACACAAACAAACACACACACACAAACAAACAAACACACAGATACACACACACAAACACACACACAAACAAACAAACACACAGATACACACACACAAACACACACAAACAAACACACACAGACACACACACAAACACACACACACACACACAAACAAACAAACACACAGACACAGACACACACAAACACACACACAAACACACACACACACACACAAACACACACAAACACACACACTCACACACAAACACAAACACTTACAAAAATACACTAATATCTTAAAGTCATCCTTCTTCTCAGTTTAATTTTAATCTAGGTTACTTTTTTATAATTATATTTTTTTATTAGAAATTTTATTTGGATCTCTCTCTCTCTCTCTCTCTCTCTCTCTCTCTCTCTCTCTCCCCTCCCCCCCTTTCTCTATTTCAGTGATCATCTTCTCTCAATCCCCAATAATCTTTCCTGACCACATCAGCTGACAGGAAGTGACATCACGGCCTTGTCTCACGGAGTCCTAACTTCGCTCCTGGTGGATAAAAAGACGAGGGGTTGCCGGTGTGAGTCTGACTGGAAGGACAGAGAGTGTGTTTCATCCAGCAGCTGTAAACGAGAGAGACTGGGGAGAAGGGGGTGAATATTTTTGAGCAGCTGTGCATTACCTGGTATCACCTCCAAGGGGTCGTATTCACAGAGTCTTATCTCACCATATTAAAATCAAATCCCTAACACCAGAGGAGGAAGGGGGCGGAGTCTATATGCTAATGCTTATGAATAAACATCAGCTGTGATTAGCAAGTTCTAAAAACAATTTATATTCAAAATGAAATCTTGGGGCTTCACAATGTGGCCGAACCGAATGCTCTCGCTTACCCTGGCCATGCACACAGACCCGAAGGAGGGGCTTACTCTCTCTCTAACCTGTCAATCACAGAGACGGTAGCCAATCGTACGTGCCTGTGAGCTCATGTATGCAGAAGAGAGCAGATAGCGAATAAAATATATTCGCTTTTTTTTTTATTAGATTCATTTTAATCTCCTGTAATGTGAAATCCTTCTCAATTCTTTTTGTCACTGAATTATTTTTTACTAAAAATTCAGAGCCTTTACATCAGCAGCTAATATTCTAGGGTCACGGGGAGCCTGTGCCTATCTCAGGCGTCATCGGGCATCAAGGCAGGATACACCCTGGACGGAGTGCCAACCCATCACAGGGCACACACACACTCTCATTCACTCACGCAATCACACACTACGGACAATTTTACAGAGATGCCAATCAACCTACCATGCATGTCTTTGGACCGGGGGAGGAAACCGGAGTACCCGGAGGAAACCCCCGAGGCACGGGGAGAACATGCAAACTCCACACACACAAGGTGGAGGCTGGAATCGAACCCCCAACCCTGGAGGTGTGAGGCAAACGTACTAACCACTAAGCCACCGTGACCCCAAACTAATATTCAGTTAATACAAAAACAAACAAACATTTTTGTTACAAAAAACTAAAGAAGGAATAAAAAACGAGATCGTTCTCTAAAGGCGGCAGATAAAAGAGAATATAACGACCCGATCTAACAAAAATGTGTGAACTAATACGATAAAAGTGATGAATTTAAATCAAATACAAACACATGAGCTGAGGGATCTCTGAGGGTCAGTAGGAGTCACCTGAGGTTTGAGTTTATTCCACAAAATAAGCCGAATGCGTCTCGTGGTGACTTGTGGATGTGCAGGACAGAAGCACTACAACGTTTCATCCCTCTGATGTTAATTTCATCTTAAGTCTTTTTTTCTCACCTCAGATTAAACTTCTTAACGTCTCTCAGCGACTTAAAGCCACAACCTAAAATTTCTGCCCCAGATCGTAGCTCCTGTCGTCCTGAATAACCACCTGAATAAAGTCGCAGCGACTCCCGTTTCTGCCGTAATGAGCTAATAAACACCTAACAGTGTTCAGTTCACACATACCTGCTTTAAGTCAGCTCACGTTTCAGGCTGCTCACGTCGTCACGTGTCAAGTTCACAGTGATCTTTTATCTGCACCATGAACAAATTTCTGATTTATTATTATTATTATTATTATTATTATTATTATTATTATTATTATTTTAAGACACAAATCAGCCGAGTGCCAAAGTAGACGTTCGTTTTCATAGAACAAATGCCTCAAACTTATTATTAAAAAGATTATTTTTTTAATAACTAGGTCAGATTTCTCTTATATGATGATGTTCTTTATTATTAATCAATATTAAAAGCAGATTTTTATATTTCTTTTGATACACAGGGCCATTAAATAAATAAATAAATAAATAAATATTTCTGATCATTTCAAATCAATTTGAAATGAAGCAAGTGATGAATTAGTTCATAATTAATAGTTTATTTACTTTAACTCCATACGGTTCACTTGTAGCTGATTTTTTTTCCAGAGAATTGTAATAATTAAACAGTATACAAACTTCTTGTAAACATTTTGTGTGTTGTTTTTGTCTGAGAGGTCACGTGATCACGATCCGCAGAGTTATTCGTTACTGCCACGACTTCGTCAATATTATTATTATGAAGGTTTCTCGGTCGGCTGTATTTTATTTTAAAAAAAGCTCGTATTTTATTTTGTTTCTTTATCTCTAAACTGACACGCTGCACTTTTCCCTGTAAACATCACACTGTGTATATATTTAAAAAAAAAAAAAAAAACTTTACCACGTTTAAAACTTTAACATTTCGTCTTTCTTTTCCATTTTCCTTCCTTCACCTATGCAGTTCTGTAAAAGAATGTGAGCTTAAAGAGAGAGAGACAGAGAGAGAGACAGAGAGAGAGACAGAGAGAGAGAGAGAGAGAGAAAGAGAGACAGAGAGAGACAGACAGACAGAGAGAGACAGACAGACAGACAGAGAGAGAGACAAACAGAGAGACAGACAGACAGAGAGAGACAGACAGACAGAGACAGACAGACAGAGAGAGAGACAGACAGAGAGAGACAGACAGACAGAGACAGACAGACAGAGAGAGACAGACAGAGAGACAGAGAGAGAGACAGAGAGAGAGAGAGAGACAATTAAACTGTGAAAGTTTTTTTGAGCTTTAAAGGATCAACATTTAGATATTTAGTATATAAAAATGATTCTATTCAGAATTCCTGCTTTCTATATGTACAGAAGTATAAATAAAAAGAAGAGAATATATATTGAGAGAGAGAGAGAGAGAGAGAGAGAGAGAGATGCTACTGAATGAGACTCACTAAAAGACAATGTTTTATCATCTTCCGGTCTTTGTGCCTTTTATAGTGTTTGTGTGTTTTTTTAACCTAAATGTTTGATTCCTGGTGAGAGATGATGATGATGAATGATGATGATGATGATTGTAAATAGTGATAATAAAAACGAATGGATTCCGAATGACTCATAGTGTTGCATGATGGGAAAGTATTTGAGACGTCATGAAACAGGTGAAGAAGCCGGTCTGCAATGGGAGTTGTTTTATTTACAGTTTAATCTAAACTACAGACACGGTGGCAAAGTCACACACACATACACACACACACACACACACACACACACACACACACAAACATACACACACACACAAACAAACACACATATACATACACACAAACACACACACACAAAGACATACACGCACACACAAAGTATCAAACAGACAAACACACGCAAAATCAGGTGACTAATCACCAGAGTGACTGATTGCTTCACACAAAACACGTGACCAAACTGAGCAGGATGAATGAAACACACACCAAAAGAAAAGCTCACCACAATCGTGCACGTCTGCCCTCTGGTGGTCCAGAGCGGAAATGTCCACGGTATCCATGACAACAATTGATTAAAGCATGTTTTTTTTTTACCTCTTTATAGTTACACTGTTCTGTGAAATAAGTTCCTGTATCTTTTTAACTAATAATATTCACAGTTCCTGTAGTTTTGTACGTTTTAACAGAACAAACATGTCTTTGTGGTGATTTTTGTTTTTTTTAGCTTCAAAACACGACCGATTAGAGATTTAAGAAAGTGAAGAAAAAGTCACTAGAAACGTTTTATTTGTCCTTTAAGTGATTTTTACGTTTGATTCATTATGCAGTGTTTTTTTTTTTTTTTTGGAGCAATAACTTTCCTGAGCTGCAGCACACTTACTGTATGGAGCAAAACCTACAATCTTGGTGAGCAAAGCTTTTATTTTCAGAGCTATTTTTAATCCTGGGCTGCGTGTCAGGGGTTTCATGTGGTTCATTCTTTCTTTTCTTTTTTCTGTAAAGCTGAAGAGTCAGAGCTGAACATCTCCAGACACCAGACACCAGCAGCAGCTTCCTGCTCAGTCTCTCGTCCTTCTTCATGGCTTTGATAGTTTTAGAAGTAACCTGAATCGACCCTGAACCATCAGAGACAGGAAGCAGCGTATAGAGACGTATAGAACATATATAACTGTATTGTTAATGT
>NC_083480.1:17440103-17442603 GCF_030014155.1 Tachysurus vachellii | reverse complement strand
GTTCTGAAGAGACAGGCTCATCCATCACGCCTCACGTCACGCCTCACACGTGAGTCACAGGGTCGCGATTGAGCGAAGCCGAGAATCTATAAGCTATAGCAAGAGATCTGGCTCCGCCTCTTCACTGATGGTGATGGAGCATCTGTCGCTCGATGTTTATTTTAGACCGCTCTCAATAAATGAGGAGTGAGGTGTAGGACAAGTGGGCGGAGCTTCTTTAGTGCCTTTAACACATTTATCCTCCCTCGTCTTACCCCTCACTCCTCATTTCTTACATTTTCAGTGGTGTTTATCATAAATCCTCATCTCAGCATTATTTATTGCTATGTATGTTACGAGACAAAGGCGAGCACTCACTCAGCAACCAATGACATTTTCTCCATTTGATGTAAATGCCGTATGATGCTATAAAGTTAAATTAACTCCTCTGTGAAATTAGTTCTTATTTATTGTGTTGTAGAAAAACTTTAGTGTGGTTTCACCTTATCCTGTCCTACACTTTAAATATTCTTTATACTCTTTACATACGTATAAAGACATTCTGAAGAAGTTCGGGAAGACGTAGAGGTCATTGGCTCCTCAGGTGAGTGTATATAGCTAGCACAGTTAGCTCGCTTTGCTAATCTAATCTGAGAACAAAGCTAGTAATGAAGCTGAACACCAACATTTAAATGACACGACTGACTGATGAACGCGTTTATTTATTTGTATATAACTGGTTAGCTTTGTTGTTTAGCTACAACTGGTTCTCACTGGATAGGCCACGCCCAAAAACAACAAACTAGCATAGAGGTGACAAAACAGTCGTATTTTAAACTATAGAAAAAATCCTAAAAGTGCTTTGCTTACTAAGCTGTGTTTTTAATATAATATTTGAACGTAAAATGGTTTTGATTGCATTGTTTTTATCCACCTTGACCCCCAGGACCTATAGTTTATATACTCACTCTCTCACTCATTTTCTACCACTTATCTTAACTACCTTGGGTCACGGGGAGCCTGTGCCTATCTCAGGTGTCATCGGGCATCAAGGCAGGATACACCCTGGACGGAGTGCCAACCCATCGCAGGGCACACACACACTCACATTCACTCATGCACTCACACACTACGGACAATTTTCCAGAGATGCCAATCAACCTACCATAAATGTCTTTGGACCGGGAGAGGAAACCAGAGTACCCGGAGGAAACCCCCGAGGCATGGGGAGAACATGCAAACTCCACACACACAAGGTGGAGGCGGGACATGCAAAACCACTAAGCCACCGTGCCCCCCTAGTTTATACACCGTTCTGTTAAATCAATTCAAATCTATGAGGAAATGTGGAAGGTTTCAGGAACGTTTGCACTGACTTGTACACCTCTGGACAGTGTTTGAGGCTCTCACAGGCTTATTGTTAGTATTTTCCAGCCATGTTATTGTCCAGAGAAGTGCCATCTGGATCCACCGCAGATCCTTTCACTCTGGAGGTTTGTATCGGGGTAAAAGTGGAATTCCTGGCATCCACTATCTTTAATTTCTCTATAGAAAAACAAGGTCTGTGTGATAAAGCCCAGTTTGCTTTGATATCAATTTAGAGATCCTTATCAGAACCCAGATAACACTCTGCTCCGTTCTCCCGAGTGTGCACCAAAACAACACAAGCTTCAGCTAAACATTTGTGCAGATGTTTACATTTTTGTGTGTGTAGAGAATGAGGAATTTTTCATTCTCTCATATTGTCATGGAACAAAGTTTCTGTGCTTTGTTAAACCTTCCCCAGCAAAGCAAAACAACTCAATTACCAGGCAGCGATCGCCGATGTTTAAAGCTGTATTTCGTCTCATCTCGAGACACGAAGTAAGTAATGTTAGTAACATCACATGCAAAGTATTAAGCAAGTGCTACATGTGCTGGAAAAACATAAGGAAGACCGACGTCATGCGGATTTCAAGGAATTTCCAGACGTGTGTAAAAAAGAATATGACAAGAGTTGAGTTATAACTGAGTTACACAACCAATGCTTAAAACACACACACACACACACACACACACACACACACACACACACTCATTAACTTCAAGTAAGCACATGATTTAGCTGCTACATTTTCTTTAAAAAGTCATTAAATGTAGCTACAAACAGATGATTTATTGTTTATTATATGAGTTTATTATAAAACTAAGAAATTATAGAGAAATTGGAAATCTTTATTATTTATTTCATTGTATTTATTGAATAATTCTGGAACGTTATGAATTCCCTACAAATCAGATTTCATAAGCAATTCATTATAACACCTCAGTGTAAACATAAATAGTATTAATATCTCGCTAAGCCCCGCCCACTTCCGTTAAAACGCTCTTATTAGGTATACAATTTCTCACAGAATTATATCAGCGTTAATAAATTCATTTGATCATAACAACTTAAACACAAGTTACATAAATGTCTACGAATATGCATAAAATCTGCTAATTAATATTGTAGTTAAGCCCCGCCCACTAGACAAGGTGT
>NC_083480.1:17430103-17437603 GCF_030014155.1 Tachysurus vachellii | reverse complement strand
AATCACACTAATCACACTAATCACGACCAGAGTGCCATAACTTTAGTGTCAGTGTGTAGTCCATGTCAGCATGTCAGGTCCTGTAATAATTACCCCAGTGCTTACACCAGTGTCACATGGACGGAGTCATTATTACAGGATCTTCATCACAGAACTTCTGTACAATTATACATACATTACATACTGTATTCTTTATACTGCTATAGCCTTTATATTTATTCACTCTACATATGTTTACATGTGTGTACATATATATATTTTACATACTGTATATATCGTCGCTGTCAGACGGAATCCTCGTATCTCCAAAACCGCTATTTTTCAGGAAATTAAAAAAACGCCGTACCTTATCTGCAGTGCACAGGGTTTAGTCCGCGTTACAGTGGATTGTCTTGCGCTAAATTCCTGTCCTCAGGAGCACCAGAACTAGCGGGGGTCAAGATTTTTTTTTCTTTGAGCCCAGTGTTTTGAAGACATTTACCTCAGAAGACGTGTTGATTCGTTGCGACTCTTCTTGAGGAGAAATATGCCGTGAAGCTCTCCCACGGAGTGAGGAAGAGGTGGACAGTTGAGGTGTCCAATGGAGTTATGAGATTTGCGCTCAAGCTATTTTCAAGACTTTAGATTGGTTAATAACTTGTAAAAATAACAGACCCACGTGGGGACTGACCAATAGCATCGATATGTGAAAAAATATGAAATTGACCAAATTTGGACATACGAGGTTTCCGCCCGACAGCGACGATATGCTGTATGTATATCTGCACTTGACAATTTGCACCAATTTGTTTGATGCCAAACTGCATTTCGTTGCTGTGTACCTGTACTATGGAATGATAAAAATCAATCGATCGATCAATCAATCAATCAATCATCCTGTCAGATCAGTCAGACCACACACTGAAACACTCCTAAACTCCTAAACAAATACAGTGTATTAGAAAACCTACTGTAACATTATCATAGTTTAGCTAAGCACCAAAGCCACGCCCCCTTAAATAAATATGGCTGTCTAACGTAATCTGAGTGATCTGTCTGGTCTTCACTCAGACTGCGTGGTGGTCGTAGCCAGCAGACATCATCTGAAGTCGTTTGCTTTATAGATAAAGTATAAAAATTCATCCCTTGTTCTCTCTCTGAGCCACACGTGGAGGTGGAGCTAGCATGTCGGTAGAGTCGCGTTAGCTTAGCGGTTGTAGTCTATTAAGTATATCTGTCAGAATCCATGTTCTGCTTAAGGGTTACTGTGAGGAGCAGCAGTGAGGGTTCTGTGGATCTACTGTAGATTGGTGCTGATGGTCAGCATGTTCTCCTGCACAGGCTGGAAATAAACACAGGCTGCTGTGGAAAAGTGATTAGGGGAGAACGGTGCTGCGGTCAGGCTTTGAGGGGCCCGATTGAAGCTCTTGAGCGAAAATCTCTTTAGTCTTGTGTGTGTGTGTGTGTGTGTGTGTGTGTGTGTGTGTGTGTGTGTGTGTGTGTGTGTGTGCGCGCTCGTGTTCTTTGCCCATACCATCGCAGGATCCATCCTGGTGTGGAGGTAACGGCTGAGGAAATAACCAAATCATATCTTAGCACCTCAGACTGATGGTTATTCAGTGGCTTGTGTGTGTGTGTGTGTGTGTGTGTGTGAGAGATCCTCTCAGGATGAGCAGCCTTGAAGGTACTTAGCAAAACATGAGTAAATTGCAGGACCCCTGTGCTTCCACTTGAAGTGAGGAGTGAGTTTTGTTTAAAAGGAGCAGTCGTCGATCCTCAAGACGAATAAGGTTTAATTTAAAAACGAGGCGGTTCGACGGAGGCAGGAGGTCTGATGAGGACTAACAGACTTCACACCACTTCACTTCAATTAAAGATTATTTTGTGTAGCGTAGCTCTCGTAATGAAGCAGCTTTCCAGGATGTCAGACGTACATTTAGATCCCTGACGAGCGAGTCGGAGGAGATGACGGCAAGGAAAACAAGGTGACACGAGGAAGCTGCTGTGGGATCACGTGTGTGTGTGTGTGTGTGTGTGTGTGTGTGTATGTGTGTGCATTGATTTTCCTTCTGCTTTGGTTTGTTTTGCTTTTGGCCCCGCCCCACCCCCTCCTATTCCCTCCCCCTCCCCCTCTTTCCTGGTCCTGTCATTGGTGTGTTATCATGTTGTGTTCACCTTAATCCTTGCTTTCCTTTGTTGCGAAGTCCTCCTCATTAAAGCAGACCCGACGTACGCTCCTACATCTGTACGCTCCTACATCTGTACGCTCCTACATCTGTACGCTCCTACATCTGTACGCTCCTACATCTGTACGCTCCTACATCTGTACGCTCCTACGCCTGTACGCTCCTACATCTGTACGCTCCTACGTCTGTACGCTCCTACGTCTGTACGCTCCTACGCCTGTACGCTCCTACATCTGTACGCTCCTACATCTGTACGCTCCTACATCTGTACGTTCCTACGTCTGTACGCTCCTACGCCTGTACGCTCCTACATCTGTACGCTCCTACATCTGTACGCTCCTACATCTGTACGCTCCTACATCTGTACGCTCCTACGTCTGTACGCTCCTACGTCTGTACGCTCCTACGTCTGTACGTTCCTACGTCTGTACGCTCCTACGCCTGTACGCTCCTACGCCTGTACGCTCCTACGCCTGTACGCTCCTACGCCTGTACGCTCCTACGTCTGTACGCTCCTACGTCTGTACGCTCCTACGTCTGTACGCACCTACGCCTGTACGCACCTACATCTGTACGCTCCTACATCTGTACGTCCCTACGTCTGTACGCTCCTACGTCTGTACGTCCATACGCCTGTACGCCCCATGTCTGTACGCTCCTACGTCTGTACGTCCCTACGCCTGTACGCTCCTACGTCTGTACGTCCCTACGCCTGTACGCTCCTACGTCTGTACGTCTGTACGTCCCTACGCCTGTATGTCCCTACGCCTGTGCACTCCTACATCTGTACGCCCCTACGCCTGTACGCTCCTACATCTGTGCACTCCTACATCTGTACGCCCCTACGCCTGTACGCTCTGGGCTGTTTATTAATCACTCACAATCAGGTTCCTCAGACGTCCAATCAGCACAATCTGTCTTCTAGTTTGCGTGTTGCGTCGCAGTCGAGGATTCTGTCATCAAACAAGCGACAGGAGAAAATCGCAGGTGTTCACGCAGAGCTGATTGGAGGAGGAGGATAATTGCGGTTGCTCGGATCAAGCGGCGGATGTTGTATTCGGCGTTAATTCCTTTAACGACCCACCTGGATCCTGTGTTTTAATCACAGGAATAACATTTTCAGTCATCAGCTCTTATCTTTTCTTTTTTTTTTTCCTGCTGACTCTAAAAGCTACACCAGATGCTTCATTTCCACGACCCCAGCAGCAGCAGCTCCGCCGGCTGAAAGCTATTTTCGGGGTATTTTTTTCCCCCCAGCCGTGCAGGTGGTGAGCACGCAGACGTTCTGCCTCCTCGCTAGTCTGAATCCTGATTTCCAGTTTTATCGAGTCACGGTTCAGGGACGTTCCAGGAAAAGGAACACGATCCTGGAGAAACATTCCTGAAAGCGCAGGTGGGCCTCAGAGGTCTTATCTTCAGTGTCTACTGCTCTGCATCTGCCCCTATCATGCGGGAAATACCCCAGTCAGTCTGTCAGGGAAGAACATGGAAAGGTGAGGTGGCTTTTTTACAGTTCACATTCCTGTAGGCTGCAGTGAATTAGTCGTCATTCTGATGAACACCTTCATAATCCTTGCGTCTGGAGCGAAGCTGAAACACCGAACCACGGATATCGGTTCATTTCAGAATAAATCTGATCAAGTGTGAAGAAATTCTGTAGAGACGAATAGAAAGAATCCGACCGTTCGGATGGAAAGTGCTGCTTTTACTCCACTTCAGATAGACAGTTTTTCGTCAGCTTCATTGTTAGCTATTTTAGCTCTAAAAAAAAACTTCCTTTTTATGTTATAAGGTTTTAAACACAACCCTTCGTTATGAAAACATCAGACCTTCTCTAGCTAGCTGTTGTGTCGCCAAGGCAACGAACAGGAAAGTGGACGTGTTTTTGAATGTATATACAGTGTATATATATACAGTACATATGGTATTACGACTGTGATTATTATTATTATTAACGCTAGCAGTATTACAGCCCATTTTTGCAGAGTAAAATTGTTATTGCTAGCGCAAGTGTTAGCAAACTGGGTTACGTCAGGGGCTTTTTACACCTGGTCACTTAGTGCGTTTTCTGTGATCAGATAGCTACCCGATGGTAAAAAGACCAGGTCTAAATGCCCTCGTGACGTCATCAACGTGATGGAATCGGGTCGCTACGGAGTTTCATTCGTTTAAAAGTTTTAGTTAGACGGCGCAAAAAATCCGATCAATAACCAAACAGGTAGCTAACAGTCTGATTCTTATTCTCAGTTAAAATAGACAAAAGTAAGGCTAAAAAAAACCCCAAATATAGAACATAGAATATAAAACAGATAAAGCTCCGCCCACATTCCTCAATATCGTATCGCCCAGATTCCTCAATGGGGATTTTTACACCTGGTCACTTCATGCGTTTTCTGTGATCTGATATCTATCCGATGGTAAAAAGACCAGGTCTAAATGCCCTCTGAAACGTTTTGGAGACAGATATAAATCCGACGGTACAAACCCCTTCAGGAGGTGGTCTGGGACGCGTTTCAGATGAAACTGGACAGGTGTAAATGAATGTGTTTGTTCAAGCCACATACGTCAGCGCTAAACTCCTCCCAAACAGAAGTACGTCACTCAGGTGATCTTTCACCCAGGCGTCTCGTCGGGTCTTAAAACGCGCTGCTGCCGCCAGCGAAAACCCAGCAAACAGTAAACGCGGTTTTTTGTAGCATAAACGTCGTAACAAAGACGTTTTTCATCTTCTTTTTGATTGCGTTCTGAAAACCACACACACCAAAGTGTGTTCTGTTTCAATTACCTCGGAAATGAGGTCAAATATATTAGCATTTTGGGCGGGAGCAGAAAGATCGGATCGATATCCGATTCGCCGAGACGCGTTTATGTGGCCTAATGTAAATGGAACAGTTTTAACAAATCAGATAGCTATCGGATCAGAGACAACACATGAAGTGACCAGGTGTAAAAAGGCCCCTAAGTTTGGGGCAGTTGCGGCTCAAGTGGTTATGAAGTGAACTGGACCTGGGGGAAAGCAGGTGGTCAGTGTTCAGCTGTACAGATTGGAATGTGGGTGTGTTTTTTATCTCTGTATTTGTGCATGTTTGCCTTTGGCTAATCAGTTAGTATTTAAGTATAAGTTTAAAGTAAAAGTGGAATGACTCCAGACCAGATAGTCCAACATGGCTGCCGCTGTAAGCGTCTGATATTCTTAGTGACGTTGTGTTGATGTTTACAGATGAAGCTGTGACACATCCCACCTCCACATCAGGACACCTCTGTGACCTCACCGGAGAAGAGCTAGTGGTTTAATGCAGCTTTAATACGGAGTCAGTTTTGTGAAGCGTTTAAGAGGACATGAGTTTATGTGTGTGTGTGTGTGTGTGTGTGTGTGTGTGTCTGTGTGTGTGTGTGTGTGTGTGTGTGTGTGTGTGTGTGTGTGTGTGTTTTCTAAACACTACCACAACCAGTTAGTCTGCTTAAAGCGGGTTATTCAAGGTGACGACTTGCCGAAGGCCACCAGACATCTGCACTCTCTCACACACACACACACACACACACACACACACACACACACGAGTGATTAATTCCCTCCTGCAGTCGGTCGAACTCTTACTCACACCACCGCCAATGGAGAAAGTGACCTGAAAGCTTAGATTCAACCTGACAGACCCCCCTGTCTTTCTTTCTCTTTTTCTCTCTTTCCCTCTCCCTTTCCTCCTCTGCCCCTTTCCCTCTCTCTCTCTCTCTCTCTCTCTCTCTCTCTCTCTCTCTCTCTCTCTCTCTCGCTCTCTCTCTCTCTCGCGCTCTCTCTCTCTCTCGCTCTCTCTCTCTGTCTCTCATTCTCTCTCTCTTTTTCTCTCATTCTCTCTCTTTCCGTCTCTCTCACTCTCTCTCTCTCTCGCTCTCTCTCTCTGTCTCTCATTCTCTCTCTTTCCGTCTCTCTCACTCTCTCTCTCTCTCGCTCTCTCTCTCTGTCTCTCATTCTCTCTCTCTTTTTCTCTCATTCTCTCTCTCTCTCTCTCTCTCTCTCTCTCTCTCTCTCTCTCTGTTACATGCCCTAATGCAGATATTGCAGCAGCTCGAGAAGCCGAGGCTCAGTGAAACACAGTAAAAACTCGTCTTCTTCTTTCCTTTCATGCTCCGTCTGCTCACATCCTCACTGCTGATAAACAGCTGCCTGTATCACAGATACGTTCCTGACATCCATCGCTGCCGTCACCCCTCTGTGGAAAGATCAGGCTAATTCTGTTCAGTTCTATTCAGTTGTCTTTGTGTAGCCCCTTTAACAGCGGACAGGAGAATAAATAGGTTCAGGATATAAATGTTACATTCAGTATCAGGTGATTAAAACTCTACACTAGATCTCACTCTGTCACATGGAGGAGTTTTTGTCTTATTAACACCTTCTTCCAGGAAGTGAATCCATACAGTCCATATAGCGACCGAGTGTGTTTCTCCACCAGGCTTTGTTTCACTTCCTCGTTTCCTCTCCATTGTGCTCGACTCTGAGGAACTCGCTCTGGATCGTCTCCGTCCTCGTCGGCAGCTCGTCTCTGTTCTGTTGCTCCGGACGATAACGACGACAACGTCGTGGTTGCACCAGATGTCAGTCCTGTGTCCTCTGACCCTGTGGCCCTGAGGGTGGCTTATTTATGCTGTGTGTGTGTGTGTGTGTGTGTGTGTGTGTGTGTGTGTGTGTGTGTGTGTGTGTGTGTGTGTGTGTGTGTGTGTGTGTGTGTGCATACATTGTGTGTGTGTGTGCATACATTGTGTGTGTGTGTGCATACATTGTGTGTGTGGGTGTATGTATGTGTGTGTATGTGTGTGTGTGTGTGTGTGTGTGTGTGTGTATGTGTGTGTATGTGTGTGTATGTGTGTGTATGTGTGTGTGTTTGTGTGTGTGTGTTTGTGTGTGTGTGTTTGTGTGTGTGTGTTTGTGTGTGTGTGTGTGTGTGTTTGTGTGTGTGTGTGTGTGTGTATGTGTGTGTGTGTGTGTGTGTATGTGTATGTGTGTGTGTGTGTGTGCCACTTGAACATGTGCAGGATGTTTCATACATTGTTCAAGTCTCCATTTCTCTCCTTTATCTCGTTTCTGCTTCGTTGTCTCCGACGTCGTGTTTTTTCTCCTCGAGGAAATTTCTCCTCAGGTTTTGTCATGTTTCTACTCAAAGGCAGTTCTTGTATTATTTGTGTCATAAAAGTCACAAACAGATATTTTATTTTCCCCCCACAGAGTAAAACTAAATATGGTGACGCACAAAACAACGTTTGAACATAACGCAGTTTTCTTTCCACTAGAAAACATTAACGCAAACAAAGGCCTCGTCTGATTGGACGGTTTGTGAGCCCA
>NC_083480.1:17382603-17425103 GCF_030014155.1 Tachysurus vachellii | reverse complement strand
GTCTGAACATCCTGTTAGTCAGAAACATGTTTACATCTATTTGTTTAACAGATGCTTTTACAGGCAAGTGAATAATTACAAGCAAAAGCAATCCTATGCCGATGACCTGCTGTATGACATCATAACATGTGGTGCTGTTAGGGCTGTAAAATTCCGGGAATTTTCAAGGCTGGAAACTTTCCATGGGAATTAACGGGAATATACGGGAATTAACGGGAATATATGGGAATTAACGGGAATATATGGGAATTAACGGGAATATATGGGAATTAACGGGAATATACGGGAATTTATGGGAATATACAGGAATTTACGGGAATATACGGGAATTAACGGGAATATACGGGAATTAATGGGAATATACGGGAATTAACGGGAATATATGGGAATTAATGGGAATATATGGGGATTAACGGGAATATATGGGGATTAACGGGAATATATGGAAATAAACTGGCAATTTAAATTGAATTTGTACCCTGCGTTCCTCGGTCACTTGCACACAGCACACTGCTTACTGGAGGGCCATTGAGGCCAAACCCCCTGCATGTACTTGCATTCTTCCATAACATGCAGAGTAACACTTTATTTTAGGGTCATTTAACTAGTTGCTTATTATCATGAATATTAATAGCATATTGGCTATTTATTAGTACTTATTAAGCACATATTGATGCCTTATTCTACATTACTCTATTCTACAATATTAATTTGGAATATTTCCAAAATTCCCCAGATTAAGTTTTGGAAATTTACCGGAAACTTTCCGCCCCTTTGCAACCCTAGGTGCTGTTCTCTTTATGTGCCAGTGGACCAACAACAAACCTCTCTGATTTGTAGCTCAGGGAAGCAGAATCATATCCAGGGTTAAATGTAACAAGCTAACGTGCCGTGCAACCTGACGGTAGCCTGCGTCATCTACAAGCTAGCGCTAGTTAGTGCTAGTTAGGTTCAAACAAACAAACCAGCAAACCAATAGCACATGAAAAACATGCTAGAAGCTTGAAGAACATCAAACGGTTTTAAAGTTTCAGGGTTAGCAGGAAGGATGAAGGTCAGCCAACAGCGTACGTACGTCTGTGATCGGAAAGAAAGGAGAAACAATGCAGAGATTTAACGCTTGATGTTTGTTCGATCTTCAGTGATGTTTTTTAAACCAAGCAAATCCTGTACATTCTCTTTAAACATGTTTGTTTGGATTTATCTCGAAACAGAGCTGAACGAATTAAAAAAGTTCCTATTCATCAGTAGACCATCATTTCCACCTCAGCCGAGTGTAAAAACTTTACGATATGTTGCTGAGACGCAGATGACAGCCTGAGGATGTTACCGGGAAACGAACCCGAGCTTTATTTGTTTGATGACAAAAATAAAACTCTTCTGGTTTGTACTATTTATTCTGCGTTTTGTTCTATAAACCGTGCGGTCAATTAGCGACAACGGTTACTTTTAGCCCTGCCTCCACATCCTAACAACTGGGTGTTTGCCCTGAGCGGGTTACCTAGGAAACATCCATTTACAGACGTAGATGTTGGTAGTTGTAAGATGACTGCAAACTGTTCTTCGGTCGCAGCTGTGTTTGATATTTCTGTGTTTTCGACCTTGTGGTGTTTTCATTAGCGGAGGAGGGGAAGGAACGTGTGTGAGGGGGAACAGAGGAAGGAGGGGGAAGGGGAGGATTGTTTTTACCTCAGTCATAGTTGTTTGTTTGTTTTTTTTTTTTGGTTTACAGTTTATCCAGACTTTCCTCAGACTTCGTACCATCTCTTTTAGTAGCTAAGACACTAGCGAACGTGTCGGCTCCTGTGCTAGTTTTCTTGCTCGGTTGTCCGCCTCGCCTCGCCTCGCCGTGCCTTGCCGTGCCTCACCTGCACAGGAGACCTCACAGCAAGCAAGCCACTACAGAGCTTTTTTTAATCAAAGGCTGTGTTTAAAAAAAAAAAAAAAAAATACAGACGCCGGGCTTTGATTGTCCCTTCTAAAGTTAGAAATCCTTGAACGCAGACGCACAAAAAGTTCAGCGTGTTGTGTTACACAATCCTGAACAAACACTCGCTGTGTTAATGGTGTGTATTGATACATTTCTAGCTCGTAATGTATATGATGTAATGTAGTGTAATGTTGCAATTTGCTCTGTACACAATGCATTGTTCTTGTGTGTGTGTGTGTTGTGTGTGTTGTGTGTGTGTGTGCGTGTGTGTGTGTGTGTGTGTGTGGAAAGACAAAGCCCCGACTCTCACCACGGCTTGATAAATCGTTATGTCATTATACTGTAACAGCTTCCTGGAATCTGGTTTAAAATAAACCCCCCACCGTCCTCTTTCCTCTTTTCTTTTCTTTCCCAGTCCTGCCATGTCTTTTTTTTTTCTTTTTTTTCCTCCACTCGTCCCTCGTCCACACATCTGTCTCTGTCTCCTGCAGTCTCGCAGGGAGGCGGCTGTACCGGTTTAACAGCAACGACTGGCACTACTGCTAGCACGGGTTCCACCTCAGAGAACACCGTAGAGCCCAGAGGGAGAGATAGAGAGGGGGAGAGAGAGATAGATAGATAGGGGGGGAGAGAGAGATGGATAGAGAGAACGAGAACAGACCGAAGGAATGAAAAAGGAGAGATTGTGGATTAAGAGAATGTGAAGGTAAAGTCTGTCCTTTGAGAAACGTCACAGTCGTGTGTATTAACTTTGCCGCATTTCATTTGAATGTTAAATGTTTACATTTGACAAACACCACATTAATGCTGTGTGTTTAATCTTTGTGTGTTTAAGTCATAACAACTTAATCCAAGCTACTTAATCCAAGTCTAATATCCGGTTCCTTCAGGATTTGGTGAATGTGCGATCCCAAAAAATGACCAAAAAAATCAACCAAACTGGAATTTCTAGAGAAGTTCTAGAGAAATTTTTCCAGATATCCCAGATTTTCCGCATGTTTGTCTTGTGACATCGTGCATATACGTTCAGCTGGATTCCTGAATTCTTCTGTTCAGGTGTGTGGAACGTGAGTACAGCTCTCAGAGAAACTCGTGATTGTGAGTTCACCGTTTCACGTAGTTTTTAAAATCACAAGCGTCTTTGGGTGCAAAAGCACCGACCCAAAGGCGCTTGTGATTTTAAAAACTACGTGAAACGGTGAACTCACAATCAGGCTCTAATGCTGCACAGATCTGTGTTTGTAATGATCTCAGCCATGTTGTGGGAAAAAGACAAAGGAAAACAAGTGAGTGTGAGTTAGTGAGTCAGGGGTTCACGTGTGTGTGTGTGTGTGTGTGTGTACACTTTAAAGAACATACCAGACCTGCAGGTACTTAGCGAGGCTTACCCAGCATTAGCCCTGAGGCTTAAGAACATCTGGACCGGCTCAGATGCTCAGACGTTCAGATGCTCAGCTCCATCTTCCTCTCCTCCTCAGACCACCGCAGAGGGACGACGTGTCACGCTGCGTTCGCTTGCGTCTCACTCGATCCACGTGCGACACCGTAATTATAAATCTCTCAGTTTAACGGTGCGGCTAATATCCGCGTGAATATCCGAGTTTACGCTTTGTTACAGGAACTAACTTGTTTCCTTCTTATAATCGGTCAAGAAGAATTTAGAATTTTTATATGTGATTAAAGGTTATTGTGATCAGCGTGTGATCAAGTGTTTGAGTCGTCGCGCGTAAAGGCATCCGGAAAAAAAAACGCCGTCACGTGTCATTAGGTCACCAGCTGTAAGGTGTCATGTAGCCATCAGAAAGGTTTTAAGAGGATGTCAGTGTTTTGCATGAAGTTTCTGACTCTTATTATAAAATGTTCACGAGCCAAAAGGAAGGCAGGTACGAGGTCCTGCGACTCAGCAGCTGTTCCTCTTTTTTAAGAGGTCTCTTCCTGTGCCGTCTCCTTGCGTCCCTCCTCCCGTCTCGTCCTCTCTGTTCTCTCCTGGAGGCTGAGGCTTGTCCTTGCTAGAGTCCACAGCTCAGTACTGTTTCAGCACACGTAGCGAGCTAAAAATACCCCTCCCCTTCCCCCTCCCCTTCCTGGCCTGGCATCTAATGCTCGGCATGAGAGTGAGAGAGCAGGGACGAGGCAGGGGACAAGAGAGTCAGGATGGGAGAGAATAAAGCAGATGAGACGGGAATCCTGGAGGAGAGAGAAGCCGTGAGGTCGTCCGACTCCTGAATCCTGAACAGCAGTGAAGCTTATTGCTACATCAGAGGTCTGAGTACTGATGTGCACCGTGTCCGTTTCCTCACTAATGAATACCTGCATGTCCTATTTGACCGAGTGGAATTTTGTGCTCCAAATGGACAGGAACTGTAGGTGAAGCCGAACCTGTGACCAACAGGTGGAGATCTGAGCTATTGTCCCAGCACCTGTGTGTCGTTCTTATGAGGAAATTATTCCTCTGCATTTCCTGTCTGCTTCTCTTTTCTCCTCCCCTCGATACTTTACTTTTCCTCAAATCCCCCGACAAACTCTTGACAGTCTAATTGTTATCGTTGAGCTAATCTCTAAATCTAATTAATCTTCCTGCATGCACACGGTCCTTCTTGAGAAGTGTCTCTTTGTCGTCTCTGCTCCCATCTGTCATCTAATTAACAGCTCGTTTCCGGCTCCACTCTCCAAACGACTGCCATTTGTAGTGTGTCTGAGGAACTCCTCAGGGTTGAACCAGACACATGGAGCTCTCATGCTGGGTCACATCACATCCATCCTAAATGACCTCCTGCGCTCTGTCCTCAGACCAGGAACATTCCCTCAGCCTTTTGTTAGCTTTCACCGTTACTCCATCTCTGTATCTCAGCTGTAGTTGTTACAGATGTAGCTCTTGTGTGCTTAAGAAAGACCACATGTAGAAAAACTGTTCTATACTTGCACACTACTTGTGGGCCATAGCATCTTCATCATCATCATCATCATCATCTTATAGACTGATTAATTTAGTGACTTTGTTGTAACTCTTTACACCTTTTTGGTCACTTGATTTCAAAAGTCTAGGGATAAATCTAAATAAATCTACATCTTGTTATGACTCTATGAGAGGATGTTAGCGACTGTCCTGTGCTCAGTGCTGCTCTCCAGCTCAAATCCATCTGTAGTATTCCCATCATTACAGATCACTATTATTCAGCCAATCACAGATCACTATTGTTCAACCAATCACAGATCACTATTGTTCCAGACAACCAATCACAGATCACTATTATTCTAGACAACCAATCACAGATCACTATTGTTCCAGACAACCAATCACAGATCACTATTGTTCCAGACAACCAATCACAGATCAGTATTATTCTAGACAACCAATCATAGATAACTATTATTCTTAACTACCAATCACAGATCACTATTATTCCAGACAACCAATCACAGATCACTATTATTCTAGACATCCAATTGCAGATCACTATTATTCTAGACACACAATCACAGATCACTATTGTTCCAGACAACCAATCACAGATCACTATTATTCCAGACAACCAATCACAGATCACTATTATTCTAGACAACCAATCACAGATCACTATTATTCCAGACAACCAATCACAGATCACTATTATTCTAGACAACCAATCACAGATCACTATTATTCTAGACAACCAATCACAGATCACTATTGTTCCAGACAAGCAATCACAGATCACTATTATTCTAGACAACCAATCACAGATCACTATTATTCCAGACAACCAATCACAGATCACTATTGTTCCAGACAACCAATCACAGATCACTATTATTCTAGACAACCAATTACAGATCACTATTGTTCCAGACAACCAATCACAGATCACTATTATTCTAGACAACCAATTACAGATCACTATTGTTCCAGACAACCAATCACAGATCACTGTTGTTCCAGACAAGCAATCACAAATTGTTCTGCAGAAACTGGTCACCATAGTCCTGGATGACCAATCACTGGTCACCATGGTTGTCTCCCATCCAATCACTGGTCACTGTTGCTGGTGATGCCCAGTGTCAGAATGTATTGTGGAACATTTTCAAAACTAGCTGCTTCTTGTGATTCTTGTTCACGTTGCACAACACTAAATTGTAAACTCGTCAGTCCTCAAGTCTTAAAAGCTGAATGAGGAAACGTGTGCCCTGACACTGGAGACTCCTTCCATAAACTGTCTTCACTGTTTCAGCAACATTAAATAACAGCGCTGCAGTGTAAAGCAGTTCATGTTTCTAGTGCAGGTCTAGAGAAGAACCCCATTCTGATGAATCCTGAGGAATAAAAACCTGTAATACTGAAACATTTTTATGGAATTGTTGATCTTTACGGCTCATTTCCAGCCGCACGACTCCGTCACCTCCGCTGATGTGTGTGTGCCGAGTCGCATCATGTGAAGAATGTTTGCCGTATGACTCAGATCCTCCTCGCAAAGGTTGTTCAAACACTCGCTGGGTTTCAGGTTTCACTTCGTATCGCAGGTCTGTTGAGACACAGTTGCTGGATGCAGGGGGCCTTTCGCTTCTTCTGCACAATAATGCACTAGGAAATATTCTGCTGAGAAAGCAAATAGGAAAGAGGGAGGGAGGGAGGGAGGGGTGGGGAGCGGCACGGCTGTTTTTACTCAAATAAACCCACGCTTGAACATGTCCTCAGAGCCGTTTGTGTCAAACACACACACACACACACTCTGACACACACACACTGTACGTCCCGCTCTCCGAGCTCCTCATTATCCACTTCAGCAGCAGATCACTTTCAGCGTCACTCGTGAGCATTCAGGAGTGTGTGAGAGTCAGTAACAGAAACCATGTGACTCGCTCTGAACAAACAAGAGATTACAGGTTTCACGTTACGTTTTTTGCCATTAAAGCCCTTATTTTCCTCGTGTTTTGATCTCTGTGGTCGAATAACCATCTGCAGACGTCCAACACGCCGTTACACCACTTGTATTTTCATTAGTTTTGAATTGACCGGCGTGATAAATGAGCAGTTTGTTCTGGAGCTCTAAGCAACATGACGTGTAAATAGCGTGTGGATGGAACGCAGCCCAATACGAACACATTCATCTGAACTAAAGATTTTATTCATCCTTTTATTTATTTTTAACGAAGGGCCGCTAGAAAGGTTTCACGGTGGAATTCACACGGCGTTCTGAGCATTTTGTTTCTTTGTTTATCAAATTAAACAAAGCAAAATAAATAACTACATAGATAAATATGTTTAATTAGTAAGAAACGTGTAAATATAGAAATTAATAAAAAAACAAAAAAAAAATAATTGGCTTTTTACATATTAATAAATTTAACACAGAAACGGATTTATTCTGCACACTGCACTTTAAAAGTACAAATTAAATTAAAATAGAAAATAAAGAAATATTAATAGTATTTCTACTACCTGTAATAGTAATAATAATAAAAATAATAATAATATGTATTTTCATTGTTGCATGTAAACGTGTGATTCGTGTTGACTGTTTAATAATAATAATAGTAATAATAGTAATAGTAATCATAATAATAATAATAATAGTAGTAGTAGTAGTAGTAGTAATAATAATAGTAATAATAATAATAGTAATAATAATAATAATATTATGTATTTTCAGTGTTGCATGTGAACGTGTGATTCGTGTTGACTGTGTAGTAATAATAATAATAATAATAATAATAATAATAATAATAATAATAATAATTGACTGTGTAATAATAATAATAAACAGTTAATAAACTGGACACACGTTTATCTCCGTAACAGTTAGCAGATTGTGTTGTTTGTTTCCTGTCGCCTACTCCGAGGTTCCCTCGTCTTGTAATCGCAGATCGACTTTCTCACATCAGGATCCTGACGAACCTCTTTTAACTCGGGCTCCGTTTCAACACTTCGCCGCTGGTGACGTGCAGCCCTGCGGCGTGTCACAGAGTCGGCTGCGAAATTGCCATTTTCCACTCGGCGCTGCGTAACTGATATAATGAGAGGATCTGAGGCAGCGGAGCTGGAGGGGGGAGGGGGAGGAAAAGCTTGTTCTCAAACACAGAATCATCAGCATCTCGATTCCAGAGAATGACTTTTATTCTGTAGTCCTGACTCACTTCCCAACACCAACGTGCTTCATCACTGAGCCTCCTGCTGCCGCCACCGCTGCTGCTAAACGTACCGATTTTACAGAGTCGTGGAAAAGACGACTGCTCTATAATCAGATCAGAAACAGAGCCGTGAAATAAAATTCTTCCTCTTTACAATGAACCATTCAAGAGCGGAAGGTTCTGTCAGATAAACCGAACTAAATCTGTCACTGAATACACAAACGTTTCTAGGATTTTTATTCAGATTGATTTGCACGTATTGTATCTCAGTAAACATTTTATAATCAACCATAAATGACAAAACTAATCATTTACACGCTTATTGTACAAAACACCACAAAGCAACACAGAGAACGAAAATCTTGCAGTAATGCAGTTCAGCCACCGCAGAGCTTCTGCTACAACACGGCCGACTCGTGAAACGTCGAACGTTGACGATTTAAGAACAAACGAATCCGTCGTAAACAGCGTGATCATCTGGAAAGCCCCGTGCGAGCAGAGACACTCGTGTATCTCGGCTAGTCGCATAGCAACTACACACTTGATGGAAAGTGTTTTTTATTGTGAGTGCTGTTGGGAGTGTCACAGGATTTTTGTGTAGAATTCTCTGTGCGCCGCTCAGTTCACGCCTAGAAGCTGAATTGTTAAATTAATGACAGGGTTGGAGATTCAGCACAGGGTGACAGTTGCCATATGGCACCGGCGCAGATAAAGAGAGCGTCGCAGCTCGTTCAGGAGGCTCCGCCCCTCATCTTTCTTTGCTAACGGTCATTAAAGTTCACTTCCTGCTCTCCTTTTCACTTTTCCTGTTGCTAAGAACGTTCCTCTGCGATGGATTAAAGTGGGAATTAACACTCCATAACGATGAGCGACTCTGTTTCTGGCGCTGTAACGGCAGCCTTGCCTCATAGGCGTTAAAGGCACTTCAGGCGAAAAACGCACCGTTTTATCGACCCCTCACAGCAAGGCGGGGCAATTATTTATAATGGGTTGTGTTTTGTAAGAAATTAGAGATTGTGGTAGCATGTTAGAAGAGCGAGAGGCGATCCATCGGGTTTCTGATGAAGCTTGACACGTGATCGTACACGTGATGTAGAAATCGTACAGATGTTGAACAGGAAGATAATCCATGCAAATCATAGTGTTTTTTTTTCTGACTGTTTTTATCATGTTTCTTAGATTGTACTGAAGATGCTTTTTTCCCCTTTTAATATTTTCACAGAGCTCTCGATACTTCACTACAGCACGAACACAGAATCAGAATCAGAGAGAGAGAGAGAGAGAGTGAGAGAGAGTGCAGATCATTCTGCTTTTAAATTAATGAGGAATGGTGTGTGTGTGTGTGTGTGTGTGTGTGTGTTTGATTAGTTGTTCTATTGCAGTGTCTTCAGAGTGTTTAGTAAAACCTAGCTGTCATTTTGCTGTGTCTCACACACACACGCGCACACACACACACACACACATACCATTCCTCATTAATTTAAAAGCAGAGTGATCTGCACTCTCTCTTTCTCTCTCTCTCTCTCTCTCTGTGTGTGTGTGTGTGTGTGTGTGTGTGTGTGTGTGTGTGTGAGACACAGCAAAATGACGGCTAGGTTTCACTAAACACTCTGAAGACACTGCAATAGAACAACTAATCACACACACACAGAGAGAGAGAGAGAGAAAGATGTTGACCTTTAGGGTAAAGGAAATACTTTTCCTCCCTAATCACACTTGAGCTCAGTTTGTTCACATTGTAAAAGCTGATTCAGCTCTAAGGTGGTTCTCCTCCTCTCAGTACCATCTGCAGTGCAGGAATCTGCTGTCAAATTGTAAACATACGATGAACTTAGTCATATTTAGACATTTTATATGCTCCATATGTTTGTTGTTTAACGCTAAAACATTACTACCGTTTCCTGTGGAAATAACTTTGGAATAAAACACAACTGCTGTAACAGTCAGACAAATGAAATGACCTTAAAGAGAAGAATCAGCACCTTCTGACCAATCAGAATCTAGACCTGACCGATGCTGTGGTAATATATTGAAACGACATGAATGAGACGGTTTCTTGTAGTTAACTCCGGGCGTAATGGCTCCATAACAAAGGGTACATTGTGTAAGCGGTCACTACAATGTCTAAAGGCTTTGCTGCTTTTGTTATGGTCCTGTAGCATCCGACAGGTGAAATATATCACCATGGGATCCGACCATATGCGTCCCTCTTGTCTTCTAATCAAGATTTATCTGTTCTGGAGCCAGATGGCTTGCCTACGAACACTATTTTCCCTTTTAGGCTCCCTCCTATATCCTTAGCGCCGTCCCTCCTATTTGTCTAGACTTGAGTGATCTGTCCCAGAGGAAAATGGCGTCCCCGTCGTGCCCCGTGTCCCCGAGGAACTGGGGTCGTCCATCGTTTGATGGCTCATGAAGTACTAACACTAGCCGGACACCTCGCCAGAATGGGTTTAGCCATCGCACTTGATTCCGTTTGTCCAAGACATTAATTCCGTCCAGTCTGTAGTTTCGCCTCAAACTACTTTTATTCTTTTTTCCATCAACTTTCGAAACCTTTTTTGACCGAATCTTCTTTCTGGCAGGAGAAAAGAAAGGCAGCTGCTCTTAATTCACGCCACAAGGCTGGAGAAGAATAGAAGGTTAGGGATGACGCGATTGCTCATTATCTGTCGTCTCTGAGTCGGACTCGAGAGAGCGCAGGGACACGTGTCTGCTTCTTTTGTCCAGTCAGACCCTGAATCAGCTCAGCAGAAGGGAACTATTCATGTCTGTCCACAAGGCAGCTATTGAGAGCTCTTGTCTTGCCGGCGCTCTTTATCTGCATTGTTGCATGCCATTACACTTCATTTTAGCTCGAACCAGAAGAAGGACATTACAAGAGCCTGCAATGTCAGCGTGGGCCGTTCTGTCAGCGCTATGTCCATGTTCTTCAGGCCCTGAAGGGATTTTTCCACAGTATTTAACTTCCCATCAAAGCCTCTCACTTCCCACCTGTTGTCTTTGCGAGTCTGTTCCAGAATATGGAAAATACATAATAGCATGTAGCACATGTATAACCTGTTATAACCTACTATATGTAAACAGATGTGTGTTCTGTTACAGGAAGTTAATCCGTTCTGAAACGGCATGACACGAAATGGAGGATTATTTTCCACAGTGTTTTATTCCCTTCATACTACGAGCCGTATGCAGACACGTCAAGCTCTTTCTCTCTCTCTCTCTCTCTCACTCTTTCTTTCTCTTCATTTGAAGGAAAACTTGAAGCGTAACCTCCTCTGTTTGGAAGACAATCACGATTCCAAACGACTGACACTGGAGACTCCTTCTGTTAATGAGAAATACGCACATTTTAATCCGTTCAGATTTAGTTGCACGTCCGCACTACGTGTCCCCGTGAACGAGCTGTTGCTATGGAAACCATAACGCGTCAGGACGAGCGGCTAACACCTAAAGTACAACCACCGATCCGACCCGAATCTCCGTCAGTATCGTGATGTTTCACGTTTGATTGCTTTGCGTCGTTCTGTACACTAAATCTATTTCACTCACTGTGGCTTTGCGCATCGTGTGTTTATTTTGTTTGCTTGAGGCAGTATAAAATCTAGGTTTGTTAGGTATTGTGCTTGTTCTGTGTATCGGGTTCATGCACTCGTCCGGCTTGTTCGAGCCTGTCTGAGCCGTTTCTTTATAACCCTTTTGTGTGCTTTTCTTTTTATTTGCTTTTGCTTTTCAGCAGCTCTCAGTAGTTACCTCTGTAACTGCCCAAATCCTGTTGTCTCCATTCACACGCTGCTCTCTCCATAATGCCGGTTTGGTTCCAAGTAGCTGGTGACTTAAGGCAGTAATTATTATCCATGTGTCACGTTGCTCCTGTTCCCTCAGCCTACATTGTCTCATAGTGCCTGTACTCAGACTTGACAATGTGGGAGTCGAGTGCTGCCCTTAGTCGAACCTCTTGCTCCGAAGAACCTCTCGCTATGTTTACCCTCTCATCTACCCACCTACTCTTTGCAAATGACTCACACGGACCCCAGGCAATTGGAAGTTAACCGAAACACAGTAAACTGTAGATGTTTGTAGATGTTTTTTAGAAGGCCCATATTTCAAATCCTCAGCACAGATCAGACATGGATATGTTACTAAATACTAGAATGTTTTTCACAGGAATATTGAACTAGGGGTTTAGATCTAGTCTCGCTTCCTGCCATACAGCATGCTGCAGGGGCAAGTCCAGATTTAAAACTTCTAAAATGTTCCCAAAGACCAAGGAAGTTCACTTTGGAGGCGTTTTTGGAGGCTCATAAAGACCTTTGCTATGGAAGTAGTGATCCATCGATTTAAATCCAAGGTCCAAGCCTTGCTCCTGGACATCTTCCATCCTGCAAGGAATTATATCCAGCTTTGCTCCTGGATGTTTTCTGTGTCTCAGAGATCTAGATCCAGCCTTACTCCTGGACATCTCTCACTTTGCCCTGTTGCAGGACTTTAATCCAGCCGTAATTCTAGATGCCTACCATCTTTCAAAGTTTTAGATGCAACTTTGCTTCTTAATGTCTACCGTCTCACGGAGGCCTAGATCCAGCCTTGCTTCTGAAAGTGACGTGACATACGGCTAAGTACGGTGACCCATACTCAGAATTTGTACTCTGCGTTTAACCCATCCAAAGTGCACACACACAGCAGTGAACACACACACACCGTGAACACACACCAGGAGCAGTGGGCAGCCATTTATGCTGCGGCACCCGCAGAGCAGTTGGGGGGGTTTGGTGCCTTGCTCAAGTGCACCTCAGTCGTGGCCGGCCCGAGACTCGAACCCACAACCTTAGGGTTACAAGTCAGACTCTCTAACCATTAGGCCAGGACTTCCCAATATGTCTACCATCTGGTAGGGGTTTAAATCTAGCATTGTACATAGACATCTCACTTTGTCAGCCTTGCCTTAGAAATGTACCATTCTGCAACGAACCACTCCTATGTCCAGGCCTGCTGCTGAAAGCCTGTTATTTCACTGGGGTTTAGGTCCAGTCTTGCTATTGGACATCTGCCGTCTTGAAGGAGTTTAGATCCAGACTTACTCTTGGATTTGCAAGGTTTAGGATTAAGCTATTCTTGATCCATCTAACAGAGCTGAAAACTTGCACAATTCCAATAATGATGAATAAGGTCTCTGAAGTAAACAGTATTCATCATGATTCCTCTCGGTAGTCTTCCAGATCACCTGTGATTGACTTGAGAATATGGGATTCGCTGTTGCCTCTGTGCCTGAGCGTCTGTGCAAGTGTGCAACCCGAAGCCTATTTTCTGTTTATATAGATATTTTACATTTGCTGTTTGGATTGTGAGATATTCCTGCTAGCACTTCATGCTCAGCATCTCAGCGTGGGTACAGAGAAGTCTCGACTGCACCGCTCAGACGTACTGTATGAAAGTACAACATGGTAGTGTGCCTTTATAGCTTAGAATTCTAACATTGTCTATCTTTCTCTGCCTTAATATCTTCAGCTTCACAACGTTTTGACAAACTCTGGCTGTGCTGAACAGTGGCTTCAGCTCTGTAAGCACTCGAGACACTCGCTCTGTAGGACTTGCGCAAAGCTCCATCATACAGCAGCTCCATCTGTTTTGTGGATAGATTCTTGGTGCTATTGACAAAAATTAATTGACCGAAACGTCACCAAATCATAGCGAGGCGTCCTAATTAGTGTAGTGGACGATAAAAGATCGTCTGGTAGGTAGATTTGTTTTAGAGTTTAATGATACAGATTAATGTTTACAATGTTTTTATGACGTGACGTGCGGCTAAGTACTGTGACCCATACTCTGCATTTAACCCATCCAAAGTGCACACACACACACCGTGAACACACACCCGGAGCAGTGGGTGGAGCAGTCATTTATGCTGCGGCGCCCGGGGAGCATTTGGGGGGGTTTGGTGCCTTGCTCAAGGGCACCTCAGTCCTGGTATTGCCGGCCCGAGACTCGAACCCACAACCTTAGGGTTAGGAGTCAAACTCTCTAACCATTAGGCCACGACTTCCCACTTGGTTTGAAGTTTAAATTTATGAAGTTTACTTACCCAGGAAAGGTTTGGGTTCCTTTAAAGAATGGCATCATTATCTGGATGGATGTCTTGACTCTATAGAGAATTTGGAGACAGAATGGAAATTCCGTTATGGATCTTCTTATTCTTTATTTAATTAGTGTTTCTTTACCAAGTGCAGTAGGTGGTATATTGTATGATATTCCTGAGACCACTGGTTGGGTTCCTGGATCACACCATAGGTCCAAAACATCTTGAACACTGAAACAATTACCTCCTCGTTGGTGCAGTTCGACTCTTTGTCAAGAAATGATTTTGCCACAACCGTATAATGATTGCCACATTTGTGACACTACTGTTCGGGTGGCGTTTATCAGAACGACACCAGACATTTGTGGCCATGTGACCATGAAAGAAGGAAATTAGTGTTTACCCCTGAGACGTCTGCTGCCCCGTGATGCAGCATGAAACCATACTGTGATTTCCCAAGCTAACTTTGCCCTTTCCTTTGGTAGCCATGGTAGCAATCACCTTATGTTTAACCCAGTTATGTGGTTCACTGTTCCAGAATGGGTTCCACCAAATCTGAAGGTTCCACCCAGTGGTGGAACCCATTCTGGAACAGTGGACCACATAACTGGGTTAAACATATGGTGATTAAAAACAACCTTCTAATCAGACTTGAATGAGGTCTTTTCTCAGAGTAAGGTACATGTACGGTGCTAGCAGAGTTCAGAGAACATCACGGCTAATTTCAGTTGCTTGAGTTCTCTCAGCACTCGCTCTTCTTCAGGTCAGCATGCACTCCATAAGAAAAGGCAGGAGCGTGAAGAAGAGCAGATTCAGTTCACAGCTGAGGAGTATCGCTTTGACAGCACACCCCCCTTCACCTCTCTCTTTGCTTATCTCTTCTTCTTTCACGTCTCTTCATTTTCCTGTGTTTCTCACGCCATCGCTTCTGCGTTTTCTTTCCTCGGTAGATAGAGAGGTGTGGCTCACATCCCATCCACGACTCCAGCTGACACGTGGGAATGTCGCACCTCATGCGATAATGAATCCGGAGGTGTGTTTTATGCCACTTTTTTGTTATAACTCTGCTCCTGCCTTGCTTTGGAGAGAGTAATGCTACACAAAATCAACTCCATTCTCTGGGGAGATCCTGAACGGTTGGAAAGATGTGGCTTTTTATAGCAGCTAGGTGTAAACGGTGTGGTAGAGTAAGATGGCCAAGGTGGTGTGATGACTTTGTACAACAATGCTCAGGATATCAGGAGTTTTCTTTTGACTTCTTAAAGGGGCGGTGCACGATGTTTGAGAAATACTTCAGAAAACTGAGTCTGGTCGACAAACAAAACAAACGTGTAGCCAATGAGCAGAAAGGGGTGTGTCTTGTCAATATACAGTGGAGAGAGTGATCGGTGCGCATGTGCGACATTAGCTGAAAGCGATTGAAACACTGACATGACGGATACCTGCCATTACCTCTGCCTCGGGTTCTAGGTGTCGAACGTCGTCTTCCACGTGAAACGGAGCTAAACCTTTCACGGTACAACACACAGTACTACAAAAACACATTTGTGTTACCATAGTGTTACTCATTGTGCTCATTTATTGATAAAAATACCCCCTCGGCCGGCTGCCCCAGCAGGTTCCGCCATAATAGTTGCCTGGGTTACGTATGTATGTGTGGGCGGAGCTATCAAAACGGGTGACACCCATTCGGGTTAGGGGCGTGTTTGTTTTGGTGATTTCAAATATCAACATTGGCTTTCAAACATCGCACACCGCACCTTTAAAATCATGCTGGTGTGTGGATTAGTGACTAAATTGTCTCTAAATTGTGAACGAGTGTCTATAGTGTCTCGTGAAGGTGCAGAAGAAGGTGCTTTTCCAGGATAGGCGCCGGATCCAGTGCCGTCATTAGGAGAAAAGCATCATGTAATTATTAGAAAATGACACGGTTCAGTCGACAGAATTACACTTTAAGCTTTACGATGAATTTTTATTAATTCTGTCAACTGTAGCATTTTATATATTCTCATAATAGTGATTTTTATTAACGAAATGAAAATCTTCCTAGACAATAACGATACGCAGGATAAAGGATGCCACTTTGACTTGCGTCAGCACTGCGTCTCAGGTTCGTAGCAGACGCTGATAACGAAGGTTTCTTATCTTCCTGAAAGTCAGAAGCATAACATAGATAAGATGAAATGTCAGTAGGTTAACGAGATAATCAATCGGTCCCTAATTTGGGATCTGTTTGGAAACACGGTTAATTAGCATGCTTAGTCACTTTAATATAGCATAGAACGTTTTCTGGAAAGTTCCATGGGAAGGGTATTAAGTCTGGGTGCTGGAGTGACATAGCAGAGGTTGAGGAGTTGAATGTTAAGACATTTCTGACGCTTTGTTTTTTCCTCTCTTACAGACATCTATTCAGCAGAAGCTTGTAGGAGATGGGAGTTGGGTTTCTGGTCCCAAGTGAGAGGTCTGAAGTGCGACTTGACGCTCCACTGAGACTCCCTGCTCATCCCCAATGGTGAGTTTTTGCTAAGCTAAGTTCTCAGACCGTCTGATTCCTAGCTGAGTTGGTACTTGGTTGAAGCTGAATTCTACGACCTGCTCAGATCGCTCCTATCGCTCTTACTTGTGACGCTTAGCAGTTAGCCTGAGCTAACTAATGCTAGAATCTTTCTTTTTTGTTTTTTTCCTGACACGGCATCACGTGAAGGTTTGAGGTTAATGCCGGACCTCAGTTAACGAGGGCTGTGTCTCAATCGGCTTCTTAGCTCCCTAGGGAGTGAATCAGTAGACGGTGTAATTCGGGACGCTGCTAAGGATCAAGCGGTTTGTAGGCTTGCTAGTGTGCGTCAGACTCGTTAGCGCAAGTAATCATGTGAAAGCTACAAAAATATGATGTCCAGACTTCCAGTAAGGATTGAAACATTGTGAGCATAGATGGTGAGCTTACAGGTTTGTGTGGTGCATTGTGGGATTTTTTTGTAGAGAGAATATTGCAGTGTAGCGAAAGCATTCAGAGAGAAATGGATGGAGAGAGAGAGCGAGAGAGAGAGAGAGAGAAAGAGAGAGCGCAAGAGCTTAAAATGGCCGACTCTTTGATCAGCACCCTGGGAGCCGTAAGTGTAAAGGGTAAGAAGGTAAAAATCAAGCTGTAGCAGTTACAAGGGCAGTAATGCTGAGCAAAGTGTGAATTTAAAAAAAATGGTGTTCTTGAGGTGGCAAGATGGCACAGAGATGCTGATTGGTCAGAAGGAGTTGATTAGTTTTTTTTAGAGCAGCCTCTGTGGCAGTAGCACAGCTGCACATAACAGCTCTATAGACATTAACACGCTCGTTCCGAGATGTTATTGTTTCCATGGCAACAGCTCGTTCCCCGGGACTCGTACTGCAGACGCTCCACGTAAACAGATCTTATGGTGAAGTTCTCTTCAACAATACAAAGAGTCTCCAGGATCAGGATCAGTGATCACGAGGATTAGTAAACACGGGTTTATTAGCTGATGATGATGATGATGATGATGATGATGATGAAGAACAGTGTTCTAAATAAAGTCTTCAAATGAAATGCGTCGTGTGATTTTGCACTGTGAAGCTCAGGACATGAGGATGTGTAGCTGAGACACATGAAGCTGCTGAGCGAGATGGTCGTCCTGGGGTTACGTAGACGAACAGGAACAGAATAAAGCGCACTCATGGCTGTACTTGTGCTACGACACCTTTATGCCCCTTCACTACTGGTGCAAGCGAATGAGCTTCAAAAATCGATGCAGTGTAAATCATCTGAATTCCATAAAATCCACAGGGTCAGAGTTTTCAGCAGCGATCAGTTCTGCACGCTTCATTCCTTTTCTCTTGGCACAGACCCGACCTTCCCTCCTTCCCTCCTTCCCTCCTTTTCTCCACACAGTTCATTCTGAGTGCAGCTGAGGCGGAGGGAATTCGGGGTACGACGGCTCCGTCAGGTAGCCGCAGATTCTCCCGGTTTTTGCACTCACATCGTTTACTTTCTAATTTTTTTCGTTTTTTTCCCCAAGATTTCCAACAGCTTTACTAGTGGTGCAGAAAAATCATGAAGACAATGTTCTAAGGTGCTCACAGAGGTGCTGTAGACACCTGAAATACACACAGATAAAGCAGAACAAATAAAGTTTATCCAAAAGAGAAGCACTTTTTATTTCTCTGAACTTTGACCTGGGTTTTAGTCAGCCACACTTATATGGGTACTGGGAGTACTGGGAGAGTGGCCCAGTGGTTAAGATGCTGGACTCTTGAACAGATGGTCCTGAGTTCACATCCCAGGATCGTCAAAATGCCGCTACCTTAACGCTCAGCTGTATAATAGAGATTAACGTGGCATAAGAGTCAAAATAATTATCTGTAATAGAAATAAAGACGGTGCTAAGACATTTTAAACAAGAGTAAGTGATTCATTTGAATGTAACGGAGACGATGTTGCGGTGTTTTGACGATGTGGCTGTGTTTCCAGTTACTTTTCCTCTGTTAGACTCAGGACAAGATGCCCGTCAACTGTTCCATTATTGTCTCACGTCAACACAAGTAGCAATGTCCCGTCAGTCGCTCGGGAAAAGTGGACGTCTACCAAATGCTGTAAAAAAGGTGGAAATGTAAACTACAAACATGGCCGCTTTGGATACAGCCCCAGCACCGGCATTCACTAAATTCCAGGGGTTTCGTTACCACGACGTAAAGTGAGCGTGTTTCCGGAGTTCTTGGAAAAACGCCCTCTTTCAAAAAAAAAGAGCATATTACGAAGGACAAAAGAGTCATACAGGTAGATTTATTTTAGAAAACAAATAAACAACCAAAAACTACGTTTATAGTTAGGGTTAGATTATCAAATAGGCCACGCCTACTCGATGACGCAATATCTGTTACGCTGTTCTGAAATCCCTGG
Source organism: Tachysurus vachellii (assembly GCF_030014155.1). NCBI lineage: Eukaryota > Metazoa > Chordata > Actinopteri > Siluriformes > Bagridae > Tachysurus > Tachysurus vachellii. The sequence continues at coordinate 17,406,083 of NC_083480.1, read as the reverse complement.
AAATAAGTGCATCCCCCAGCACCAGCAGCTTTACCACCTTCCTGAACATCAGGACTCATTTCACCCTCAGGTCCTGTGCCGGACTTTACCACGCTGTGTGTCGCTGATTATCGTGGCTCTGTTTGTTTGGATTATTGTCTGTTTCCTGATTTACGAGAGTGTTTTATTTTGTCTGCTTTTTCTGTTTGATGCTCCGGTTTTGACTTCGATGTTACTGACTTTGTTAAAACTGACTTATTTTTGTTGTAAGCGTTCATTCTAAACCTTCCAACCTTTTAGTTTAATAACACAAAACATCACAATATTACACTAACGTAATGTACGAGGAAATCACTTCGCTGTTAAAATATTTAACTGTGCACCTCCTGGTTCCTGGAAAAAATAATGATGTTCGTGTTGCACAAATAAAAGAAAAATTGTGGAAAAGGTTTGAAGAAAAAAGTCATAAAGCTTATATTTAGTTTGCAAAACTAACTAACTAACTAACTAACTAAATAAATAAATAAACAACACACCCAAACAGTGGGACTGCAGGATCTTTGTGTATCATGCTTTTGGTTGTTGTTTTATAAGAAGGTGTTGTCTACGTAAGAAGGGCGTGGCTACACCTTGGTGGAGACTTTTGTGGGCGGGGCTTTCCATACTCACATGCTCCGCCCTCCAACTGAAGCGCTGTTACGTGCTAATGTTGTATGAACCTGAACGTTTTTTTTCAACGTTTTACAATTTAACAACGTTTCTTCGTAACGTACGAGGAAATCACTTCGCTGTTAAAATATTTAACTCTGCACCTCCTGGTTCCTGCTCAGGTTCGGTTGTTGAGACGTTTCTTCCAGTCTAGCGGTCAGGAACGAGAGCTGCACCTGATCACCAGCGTCTGAGGATAAAAACGGAATTGAAATCAGCATCCACGGTGTGTTGGGTTAAGAGAAGCGTGTTGTGTTGTGGATTTAAATCTCCTGCGTTTTTAATCCCGCCCCCAAGTTGTACAAGTTGTAATGAGCTCGTGTTGGTGTAATTTTATTTCTCCAGAGCGACTTCTGTTAAAGCCTCGTCTCTCTCTCTCTCTCTCTCTCTCTCTCTCTCTCTCTCTCTCTCTCTCGTCCTGGTGTACGACCGCGAGTCAGTCACGCCGTGTTTACTTTGTCCTATTTTTCTTTCTTTCTGTTTACTCTAATAAAGTGCCAGTGTTACAGCAACAACAGGAAGTGTGTCACGGAGCCTCGGACACCAGAACCAGGAGCGCAGCCAGGGATTATGGGGGATTATTTCCCTTTGATCTGCTCCAAAACAGGATGACGGCAAGGAGGAAATGAGAAAAGAAGCAAAGCTGCTACATAATTCTACCTTTTTATCTTTTCCCTTTGTGTCTTGGTTTCTAGGTGACGATTGGTTTTGCAGTCAGAATGAAATGAATGGAGAGAAACAGAGAAAGATGGAGACGGAAACCTGCTAAAGCGAGCTTGCTTTAATCTCTTTATTTTCTGCTTGAGACATTTCACACTTTCGCTTTAGAGCTGTTTAGGGATCGGACAGAATCGGACGTCTGCGACATCTAATGTAAACAGGTGGAGAATCAGACAGGTGATGATGCCGAACTCGCACAAATACGACCAGCGAGTGAAGCGACATCAGGCTAAAGGTCATTTAGTATTTAAGTAAGAAATAATTTCATTATAAAATGATTCGTTTATTTCCAAATCCTAATCGATATTTCTACAGAGCTACAGAACTCCTAAAGCACTGTGTTGTGGTGGTGTAGGTTGTGGTGCTGGTGTAGTGTGAGGTGGTGTAGGTTGTGGTGTTGTAGGTTGTGGTGTTGTAGGTCGTGATGGTGGTGTAGGTTGTGATGGTGGTGTAGGTTGTGGTGGTGGTGTAGGTTGTGGTGGTGGTGTAGGTTGTGGTATTATAGTGTGTGGTGGTGTAGGTTTTGGTGGTGTTGTAGGTTGTGGTGTTGTAGGTTGTGGTGTTGTTGTAGGTCGTGGTGGTGTTGTAGGTTGTGGTGGTGGTGTAGGTTGTGGTGGTGTTGTAGGTTGTGGTGGTGTTGTAGGTTGTGGTGGTGTAGGTTGTGGTGGTGTTGTAGGTTGTGGTGTTGTAGGTTGCGGTGGTGTTGTAGGTTGTGGTGGTGTAGGTTGTGGTGGTGTTGTAGGTTGTGGTGTTGTAAGTTTTGGTGGTGTTGTAGGTTGTGGTGGTGTAGGTTGTGGTGTTGTGTTGTTGTAGGTTGTGGTGGTGTTGTAGGTTGTGGTGGTGTTGTAGGTTGTGGTGTTGTAGGTTGTGGTGGTGTTGTAGGTTGTGGTGGTGTTGTAGGTTGTGGTGTTGTTGTAGGTTGTGGTGGTGTAGGTTGTGGTGTTGTGGTGTTGTTGTAGGTTGTGGTGGTGGTGTAGGTTGTGGTGGTGTAGGTTGTGGTGTTGTGGTGGTGTTGTAGGTTGTGGTGTTGTTGTAGGTTGTGGTGTTGTTGTGGTGGTGTTGTAGGTTGTGGTGGTGTTGTAGATTGTGGTGGTGTTGTAGATTGTGGTGGTGTAGGTTGTGGTGGTGTTGTAGGTTGTGGTGGTGTAGTGTTTGATTACAATATGGCAGAACTTCCTAAAATGCTGGATTTTAAATACAGTATTTCCTGCTCGACCGAATTTGTATTTTTCTTTTTTTTAAAACAAAAATAATTATTATTCATGTTGCCCAAATAAAAAAAAATTGTGGAAAATTTTTGAAGAAAAAAGTAATAAAGCTTATATTTAGTTTGTAAAACTGCATAATAACTAACTAAATAAATAAATAAATAAAGAAAGAAACAGCAACACAAGCAAACAGTGGGACTGCAGGATCTTTGTGTATCATGCTTTTGGTTGTTGTTTTATAAGAAGGTATTGTCTATGTAAAAAGGGCGTGGCTACACCTTGGTGGAGACTTTTGTGGGCGGGGCTTTCCATACTCACATGCTCCGCCCTCCAACTGAAGCGCTGTTACGTGCTAATGTTGTACAAACTGCGCTGTGGTGACGTTAGTCCTGACGTTAGCCCTGACGTTAGCCCTGACGTTAGTCCTGACGTTAGCCCTGACGTTAGCCCTGACGTTAGTCCTGACAGTATCCCTGACGTTATTCCTGACGTTAGCCCTGACGTTAGTCCTGACGTTAGTCCTGACGTTAGCCCTGACGTTAGTCCTGACGTTAGCCCTGATGTTAGTCCTGACGTTAGCCCTGACGTTAGTCCTGACAGTATCCCTGACGTTAGCCCTGACGTTAGTCCTGACATTTGCCCTGACATTAGCCCTGACAGTATCTCTGAAATTAGCCCTGATGTTAGCCCTGACAGTATCCCTGATGTTAGCCCTGACGTTAGCCCTGACGTTAGTCCTGACGTTAGTCCTGACGTTAGCCCTGACGTTAGTCCTGACGTTAGCCCTGACGTTAGTCCTGACGTTAGCCCTGACGTTAGTCCTGACAGTATCCCTGACGTTAGCCCTGACGTTAGTCCTGACATTTGCCCTGACATTAGCCCTGACAGTATCTCTGAAATTAGCCCTGATGTTAGCCCTAATGTTAGTCCTGATGTTAGTCCTGACGTTAGTCCTGATGTTAGTCCTGACGTTAGCCCTGACGTTAGTCCTGACGTTAGCCCTGACGTTAGCCCTGACGTTAGTCCTGACGTTAGCCCTGACGTTAGTCCTGACAGTATCCCTGACGTTAGCCCTGACGTTAGTCCTGACGTCAGCCCTGACGTTAGCCCTGACGTTAGCCCTGACGTTAGCCCTGACAGTATCCCTGATGTTAGTCCTGACGTTAGTCCTGACGTTAGCCCTGACGTTAGCCCTGACGTTAGCCCTGACAGTATCCCTGACATTAGCCCTGACTTTAGCCCTGATGTTAGTCCTGACGTTAGCCCTGACAGTATCTCAGACGTTAGCCCTGACGTTAGCCCTGACGTTAGTCCTGACGTTAGTCCTGACGTTAGCACTGACAGTATCCCTGACGTTAGTCCTGACGTTAGCACTGACAGTATCCCTGACGTTAGTCCTGACGTTAGCACTGACAGTATCCCTGACGTTAGTCCTGACGTTAGCCCTGACGTTAGTCCTGACGTTAGGCTAAAGCCTGAGAACGTCTGTTTATAGCGTTTGCTCTCAGACATGCTGCCATGTGTCTCTAACTGAACTTAACCCTTTGGACCAGGACTCTGATAAAAGTGACTTCCGGGACGTTTTCATTCAGTGTAAATAAACGTCTGATGTTGTGTCTGTGAGTCTGATCTAAAGTGAGTCAGGACTCAGTGTGTTTTAGACGTGTGTTTGTCGATGATCTTACACTGAATTTTAGTGTTAAAGATAACAAACACTTGGAGCATCTCAGAGAGCAGAAATGGGTTTGATGTCAACATTTACTCTGAAGATACAAACATTTTTTTCATTTTTCTGTACTTTCCTATAAATATATCACCTCCAGTGTTGTAGAGAAAAACAGAAGTGCTAATTAAACTCTACTGAGTCCTGAGTGTCTGCTGTGAGCTTCATATTAACACCACTGTGGAGTGAGACGTGACAAAGACGTTCACTCATCAACATAGACACAATAAAGCAGGAGGAGTTTAGGTCATGGAAGTCGTTGTCGTTGTTGTTGTTGTTGTTGTTGTTTGGAAGCCCGCCTCTTCTCGTCTCCTTATGACCGGCGCCTTCGCTGATGTGTTAAACATCTGTTTCACCCTCGTCGCCTCTTAATCGTCTCCGTATGTTTGTGAGGTCTGTGGACGTGAGCCGTTGAGAAATGATCAGAGTCTCGCTGTCTGACTGACTGCACGCCGCCTGCTTCGCTTTCCTCGTACCGATTTATCTTCATCAGGTGGATCGTATCGACGAGTCAATCGACGTGTTATTATTTATATAGAGTAAAAAGCCCTGGCCTGTGGATCAGAGAGCGTCAGTGTGTGGATTTAATTACAGATCTCTGAAGGGAGAAGGTGCAGGAGGACGCAGCGTTCACACGGCATTAATCAGGGAATAAATCACACAGAGGAAATGAGTACATGGAGCGTGGATGTGTACAGCTACAAAGCTCTGACACTGGAGACTCCTTAAATTAGACTCCTTCTGTTCTCCTCACAGAAACATCACAGTATCTCATACAAATAACATTATAATTATTAACTTAGCTAAGCTTACGTCGCATAGCTGTTAAATAAATAGCTACTAGAGCAGAGAGAGTGTTAGCTAAGCGACATAGCTGGGTAACACTAGACACTTAGCAAAGCACCAACTAGCTGGCTACGTTAAAGGGGCGGTGCACATTGTTTGAGAAATGCTTTAGAAAACTGAGTCGGGCCAAGAAACAAAACAACCGTGTAGCCAATGAGCAGAAAGGGCGTGTCTTGTCAATATGCGGCGGAGAGAGTGTTCAGCGCGCATGTCTGACATTAGCATAAAGGGGCGTGTCTTGTCAATATGCGGGGGAGAGAGAGTTCAGTGCGCATGTGTGACATTAGCATAAAGGGGCGTGTCTTGTCAATATGCGGGGGAGAGAGAGTTCAGTGCGCATGTGTGACATTAGCAGAAAGCGATTGAAACATTGACATGGCAGATAAAAACGAAACGCGAAGAAAGGCTTACGATAAGGCAAGAAGTAGGACGTGTTAATATAGGATCAGCTTTCCAGCGCTGGAGAGAACTGAACGTCTTCCGCGTGAAACGGAGCTAAACCTTTCACGGTACAACACACAGTACTACACAAACACATGTGTATTACCATAGTGTTACTCATTGTGTTCATTTACTGATAAAAATATCCCCTCGGCCAGCCGCCACAGCAGGTTACGCCATAATAGTTGCCTGGGTTGCGTATGTATGTGTGGGGCGGAGCTATCAAAACGGGTGGGACCCATTTGGATTAGGGGCGTGTTTGTTTTGGTGATTTCAAATGTCAACATCAAACACGCGCAACGCACCTTTAAAATCATGCTGGTGTGTGGATTAGTGACTAAATTGTGTCTAAATTGTGAACGAGCGTCTAATGAGGAAATTGATGAATTGACGTGTAATTCCAGGTCAAAGGGCTGCGATCTGTGTGATTTTCTCCTCATCAGGATCTAAAGGAACTGTTTCTCTGTGTCTGCGAGTGGCAGTTATGTTTTTACGCGAGAGCAGATTTGTTTGTCCGGTAGTTAGCGAGCGAGGAGATGGCGAGTGGGTGATGTCACAGCGGGGGTCCACAGCATGATGGTCTTGTGCCAGCTTCCTGCAGCACGTCTTCCTTGGCAGAGCTCCATGCGTAACGGGGACTCGTGCTCAGAGAAAGGTTAATGCTCACACACGGTGGAGCTGACATGATTAGTTAGACCTGAGCTCGTTCCCCTGCTTAGCGACCTCTCTGTAGGACACGGGGACGCTGTAGCTGCACTGCAGCTCTCTAACACGTAAGTGATGATAATGAGCTCCGGGGCTGCAGGTTTACGGCGACTCCATTAAAATGATGGACACAAAATTGTAGTGGGGTGTAATGATGCCACAGGAAACGTCTCCTCCTGTTGTGTGATGAGCTCTGTGTGTGTGTGTGTGTGTGTGTGTGTGCATGTCTGTCTGTGTGTTTTACACAATACAGTAAGTACATGATCAGATTCTTCAAATCTTTCATTTATATTAGCTTTTTTTTGGCAATTGATAACTGTATGTATCTATGCACAGGCCACGCCTACTTCACTGTTACTGACATACAGAGACCACACCTCCTTTACTGATTCTGACAGATGCCACGCCTACTTCACTGTTACTGACATATACAAAGGCCACACCTCCTTTACTTATTCTGACAGGCCACGCCTCCTTCACTGTTACTGACATATACAGAGGCCACGCCTCCTTCACTGTTACTGACATATACAGAGGCCACGCCTCCTTCACTGTTACTGACATATACAGAGGCCACGCCTCCTTCACTGTTACTGACATATACAGAGGCCACGCCTCCTTCACTGTTACTGACATATACAGAGGCCACGCCTCCTTCACTGTTACTGACATATACAGAGGCCACGCCTCCTTCACTGTTACTGACATATACAGAGGCCACAGTCTGTCCCTGATTAAGACTATAGGCTGGAGAAGGTCTTCATTGGTCCCAGCAGTGTATTATGACTTCCTGTTTGTCACCACGCCCCCTTTCCTCCTCCTCCTCTGAACACACAGGCAGTGTTTTAGAGAACCAGACAGAAACCCATTTCTGCATGCAGGGTCACATATTAGTGGTCATCATGAAAAGATCTGAATAATGTCAAAGATGAGCAAAAGTGAGAGAGAGACTGCTGACTCTTACACATACTGCTTCACTGTGTGTGCGTGCACGTGTCTGTGTGTGTGTCTGTGTGTGTGTCTGTGTGTGTGTTTCTGTGTGTTTCTGTGTGTTTGTGTGTGTCTGTGTGTGTGTGTGTGTGTGTGTGTGTGTGTCTGTGTATATGTGTGTGTGTGTGTGTGTGTCTGTGTCTTGTGTATATGTGTGTCTGTGTGTGTGTGTTTGTCTGTGTGTGTGTTTGTCTGTGTGTGTGTCCGTGTCTCTGTGTGTGTGTGAGTGTGTGTGTTTGTCTGTGTGTGTGTGTGTGTTTGTCTGTGTGTGTATGTGTCTCTCTGTGTGTGTGTGTGTGTGTGTGTTTATCTCTGTGTGTGTGTGTGTGTCTCTCTCTGTGTGTCTGTGTGTGTGTGTCTCTCTGTGTGCGTGTGTGTGTCTCTGTGTGTGTGTGTGTCTCTGTGTGTGTGTGTGTCTCTGTGTGTGTGCCTGTGTGTGTGTGTGTCTGTGTGTGTGTGTGTTTGTGTGTGTGTGTGTTTGTGTGTGTGTGTGTGTTTCTGTGTGTGTGTGTGTGTGTTTGTGTGTGTTTGTGTGTGTGTGTGCACTAAATGATTCGATTCTCCTTGTTTGCCGAGTTAAATGCTGGGTTCCTGAACCAGCACACAGCAGGAGACGTGACGCCGTTTCTTCCACAGTCGGTCTTTTACAGACGGCTCGTTTCTGACGCCGCGAGCGTTTGCGCATCTAAAAACCTGGTCGCCAGGCAACAGTTGCTATGGCAACCTCAGGGCGTGTGTTCTCACACAGCTCTGTGTCAGCGTGTGACCTGCTTGTTAACCCACGACTTTCTTTAACCATGTTTTTCATTTAATGAGCAGCAGCAGATTAAAGCAGAAGGCCGTGTAATCCCTCCTGGTGTTTGTGTTCCTGTCTTCTTTTCCTTTTTTACCTTTTCTTTTGCAAGAGGGAGGATAGAAATGTGCCCTGACTCTCACGCATATTAATCTTTATAATTAACAAGTTATTTTCCCTTCTTTTTGTCAGGTGGTGTTTTCCCCCAAATCTAGCCAAAGTAACTGCAGTGAGATTTACCCCCACTGCAGTGAGATTTACCCCCACTGCAGTGAGATTTACCCCCACTGCAGTGAGATTTACCCCCACTGCAGTGAGATTTACCCCCACTGCAGTGAGATTTACCCCCACTGCAGTGAGATTTACCCCCACTGCAGTGAGATTTACCCCACGCTTCATCTCTACCTTACAAGAGCGATGTGGCGGCGCTTTAGGCTTTTATTCCTGGAGTCTGTTCTTCTCTCTCACCTACAAACCTGTCACGCTAACACCACAATCATCACTAACTAACCCAGACGAGTCTCTTCTGTAACTCACCATAAGCGTGTCCTCTGGCTGCATTGCATTCTGGGACGTTGAGTCCAGCGTGTCTACCGACGTCTCCACTGGCTCAGAGTTTACCGATCTGTCAGTTTTGGATGAGCGGATAAAGGAATAAGTGTATTATTGTGAGGAAATGGAGCTGAAGTGATGTGTTATTCCTCCACTGTCTCTCCAGCATCCTCTCCTTCTTTCCTCTCACACTGCTTTACAGTATCGAGCGTTTGGAACACAGATCACGTTACAGGTTTCTGGTGATGAATCTGAATCTGCTCACCAGTCCTTATTACAGCAGGACTTTGTTTGTCTCACAAGGACCTGGAGGTGTTTAACTGTATAATAAACTCCATGGGACGGTTGGGGGTGGATTTATCTCATGAACGTTGTTTAGATTCATCAGTAATATTTTGTGGAGACATGGGGCTTTTCTTTCCTGGATTTTTATGCTGATGAACCAAAAACAGACCTCAGTGTGTGGACCCCTACATATAAACTATGATGATGAGACTTTTGTGGAGTTTATTAAGAGATCCTTCATCATTCTCAGGCCAAAGAGACTTGGATTTACAAGGATTGGATTTACTTGGATTTAAGTTACATTCATGGCTTTCTGGCACACAAACACATGGTTACACGAGGAAAAATGAAAAAGAGAGAGACCGACAGAGAGACTGACAGTGAGACAGAGAGACCGACAGCGAGAGAGAGAGAGACCGACAGAGAGACCGACAGCGAGAGAGAGAGACCGACAGCGAGAGAGAGAGAGAGAGAGAGACCGACAGCGAGAGAGAGAGAGACTGACAGCACGAGAGAGAGACCGACAGAGAGACCAACAGCTAGAGAGAGAGAGACCGACAGCGTGCGAGAGAGACCGACAGCACGCGAGAGAGACTGACAGCGAGAGAGAGAGACCGACAGAGAGACCGACAGCGAGAGAGAGAGAGAGAGACCGACAGCGAGAGAGAGAGACAGCGAGACCGACAGCGAGACCGACAGCGAGACCGACAGCGAGACAGACAGAGAGACCGATAAAGAGACAGACAGTGAGAGAGAGAGACTGACAGAGAGACCGATAGCGAGAGAGACCGACAGCGAGAGAGAGAGAGAGAGACCAACAGCGAGAGAGAGAGAGACCGACCGAAAGACAGACAGAGAGACCGATAAAGAGACCGACAGCGAGAGAGAGAGATTTTTTTTCACATCTACATGCTGAACTCCAGCTCCAACCTTCTGATCAGTAACCCAGTGTGGACCTTTTGAAGGAACCACCCACAGGTTCTCCTGTGACTCTTAAACTTGGGTTCTTGGAGTCCAGAATGTCCATTACACCATAGAACCGCAGACAGACAGACAGACAGGCAGGCAGAAAAAGAGACAGAGGGGGAGAGAGAGAGAGAGAGAGGCTGGCAGACAGACAGAACAGACAGAGATATAAAAAGAGAGAGAGAGAGAGACAGACAGAAAAAGAGAAGTCTATAAGAGAGCCTCATCTCATGTAAAAGTGTCAGTGTTTCTTGTCCATTGTGTGTGCAGTGAGATACAGAGCATTTAACACACACACACACACACACACACACACACAGAGGTCATTCCCCTTTACCCCAGCAGGCTCCACATGAGACCCGACTCCTGGTTCCTGGTTTTCCTGCTGCCACAAACATTCAGTCCTTCTCTTTAACACGCTTCCTGTTTTGTCGGCACTTTTATGTTTTTAACGGAAGCGTCTTAAGCAGCGTTTCCTGTGTGGAATTTCTGCTCGTTTGTCAAACAATAACCTGCCGGAAATCGGCCGTGTGTTCGGCGAGTTTATCCCTCAGAGATCAGGAGTTCTGGAAGCTGATTGGTCAGAAGGTGGGGATTAGTTTGCTCTGACCGTTCGGACGCCTCCATGACAGAGGAGGTGTTTTTTGTTTTGTTTTCAACAACAGATTGAGAATAAATCCATGAAAAAAGAAAGGTGTTTGTCTCAGTACCGGACCGACTCCGAGCCGTTTGAGGACGCGCGCGATTTGTTAATCAAATCCCACAGCACGTTGATTTTAAGCTCAGCCTGAGCCGTGGGGGTCGTAACGTGACACGCCGCACACGTGAGGATCGCCACAGATGACCTGAGACTCAATACCTGTAGTCAAATCGTAACGACGAGGACTGGAACACAGAGTGTGCTGCTGCTTACAGGAAAGAAATCAGTAACGATCCGTAGAAAGCGCGAGCGTAAGGACGACGGTGTCGAATCCGAAAGCAGCAAACAATCCAGAACTCCAGAAAAACACAGCAACAGGAGGCAGGAAGACGATCAGCAACCAGAACAGACAGTCAGCGAGACAAAGAGTCGGAAAAACACAACAATGTTCACGTACAAAGGAGCAGAGAAACGACTGGAATTACAGCAAAACACTAACAATACTTCACCAGGAACTGGAGCGAAAGGTTCTAGAGGCTCAGTACAGAACCCCAGAGTTCCATAAAGATAGCAAGTAACATGATGTTAATTACACAAGCGTCAGATAAATAAATAAAAGCTGAGCTCTGGATCGTCAGGAGATCAGTGTTTTGTTATTTAAATGAAATAAAATGCTATTTAAGTATAAGTATTTATTATTTATTTAATGTCTATAATAATGAATTCAAATAAAAAAATGACGAATAAATTCACAAAAAAAGCGAAAAGGGAGAACAGAAGTCTTTAAACAACATTAGCCGTTTGCAAAATTGTGGTTGCCGTGGCAACAGCTTTGTTCCAACTTTGCTTGTAAATAAACCGCCGAAGACAAATAATGAGGTTTAAGATGAAGAGATGATTTACGTTTGTGTTCAAATTAAAACCTATATAATTATTCATCATTTTTAAAGAGTCTTTAATTGGCGTTCGGAGGTGTCGTGTCTTTCAGAAGGGGTGTGTGTGTGTATCTGTGTGTGTGTGTGTGGCTGGTTTCCATCAGTGCTCGTCAGATCTTGTTTCATTAACACTTCATTTTCACTTTCTAACGTGTGTGTGTGTACGTGTGTGTGTGTGTGTGTGTGTGTACATTTATTTGCTCTTAATCTTTAAGTCGATACGAATCTGTTTCCGAGGTTGTGAGCTTGTATGCTATTCTAAGTGAGTCCTCAGCTGTCTGTCTCTCTCGCATGCGCGCACACACACACACACACACACACACACATACACAGTCCCTCTATTTTCAACCATGTCTCACTTGTCCCTCTGTGCACGCGTGTGTGTGTGTGTGTGTTTGTGTGTGCGGTCTCCTGAAGCACGTCCCGTCTAGCCGCCCCTGCTGATTGATTGACAGCTGATGCGAGTGACAGGCCTCTCGGGAGCGACGAGCCATCATGCTGTTTGTTTAAGGCAGGACCTGCACACACACTCCGACCGTACAGACCCTCGTACGTACAGGCTGAACCTGTCTGTCAAGACTGTTTCACGTCGGCCGCTGAGCGCTCTTTAGTCCTAACTGTCATCTCTGATGGATGTCTCCATCTTAACACCTCCTTTAAATAAGATCAGTGAGAAGGAGCCTGAACAGGGCCTCCAGATCTCAACTGGAGCTCTAACCAATAGGTTTGGAATAATAGATTGCGGTGTTTTGGGATGACATTTAACGACAAAATCAAACAAGACTGTTTTTTAGTATATGGCTGGGCGATAAAACGATAACGATATGTATCGCAATAGACACGTGATCAATATCAATAACAAAATGTGTTCGATAAAACGTTTGATATTTTTTATTCTTTGTTGGAAGACAACAGTGGTTGCGAAGCAAGTTTGGTTGCATTAACAAAGGCACTCATGCTCTGGTAACCTAGCAAGGTAGGGAGTGACACGCTAACAGCCAATCATGTAACAGTATTTTGTGCTCCTCTGTTTCAGCCTTTGTTTGGGAAGCTCGGTACTGCAGTGCATCTATATACTGTATATTATTCACTCTATAATCCCTCTTTCACTCTTTCAATCTTTGCCTTGAGTTTTATGATATGAACGATGATTCTCATCTTAGACACATTGTCTGCATTGGTACATTTTATTTCTACATGTTTTCTTTGTCTGATTTGTTTTTATTTGATTTTATTCCAAATATTTGGTATAAAACAAGATCTTGGAGATCATTTGCTCAATCTGGCAACCCTGATATTAACCCTTGCCCAGACATTTTTCCCTTTTATTTGGCGGCGAAGTGAGTAACTCTTGTTGATTACGATGGTGTGGGGTGATTAAGTGAGGTCACTGTTACCACACTAACAACCCTGAAAAGTTAGCTCTGGATTTCAGAATTTGAAGACGAGAAGAAATGTATGTGGAGGTAATTAACAGGTTCTAAACTTCCAGATCCAGGTTTATTAAACAAAAAAAATGTTTCATTTAGGACATCCATTAAGTCAGCATTGGGATTTCTAAACCCAGGTCAGGACAAGATGGGGGAAGAGATGAAGGTGGAGAAGGTGGATGAGAAAGAGAAGATGGAGGAGATGGGGAGGAAAAGGTGGATGAGAAAGGAAATGGAGGAGGAGAAGGTGGATGAGAAAGAAGATGGAGGAGATGGAGGAGGAGAAGGTGGATGAGAAAGGAGATGGAGGAGATGGGGAGGAGAAGGTGGATGTGAAAGAGAAGATGGAGGAGATGGGGAGGAAAAGGTGGATGAGAAAGAAGATGGAGGAGATGGGGAGGAGAAGGTGGATGTGAAAGAAGATGGATGAGATGGGGTCTAACTGGAAGAGAAGGTGGATGAGAAAGAAGATGGGGAAGATGGAGTCTAACTGGAGGAGAAGTTTGGATGTAAAAGAGAAGATGGAGGAGATGGGGAGGAGAAGGTGGATGAGAAAGAAGATGGAGGAGATGGGGTTAACTGGAGGAGAAGTTGGATGAGAAAGTGAAGATGGAGGAGATGGGGAGGAAAGGGTGGATGAGAAAGAAGATGGATGAGATGGGGTCTAACTGGAAGAGAAGGTGGATGAGAAAGAAGATGGGGAAGATGGAGTCTAACTGGAGGAGAAGTTTGGATGTAAAAGAGAAGATGGAGGAGATGGGGAGGAGAAGGTGGATGAGAAAGAAGATGGAGGAGATGGGGTTAACTGGAGGAGAAGTTGGATGAGAAAGTGAAGATGGAGGAGATGGGGAGGAAAGGGTGGATGAGAAAGAAGATGGAGGAGATGGGGTCTAACTGGAGGAGAAGGTGGATGAGAGAAGATGCAGGAGATGGGGTCTAACTGGAGGAAATGTTGGATGAGAAAGTGAAGATGGAGGAGATGGGGAGGAAAAGGTGGATGAGAAAGAAGATGGAGGAGATTGGGAGGAGAAGGTGGATGAGAGAAGATGGAGGAGATGGGGTCTAACTGGAGGAGAAGGTGGATGAGAAAGAAGATGGAGGAGATGGGGTCTAACTGGAGGAGAAGTTTGGATGAGAAAGAGAAGATGGAGGAGGAGAAAATGGAGGAGAAGTCTGAGGAGAAGGAGAGGACTCAGGAGAAAGGAAACATGGAGGAGAAGTCATGTGCACCTGTTGAGCAGGTGATGGAGGGGAACTGACTCCTTGCTTGGTTGGACAGATCTTCCCACAGGCACACTGATGATGACCATCATCACAGCGATGCTCCTCTCAGGAACATCTTTACATTCACTGCCTGATTTAATCGTGTACGTTCATGAACGACTCCTTTATCAAAGGTTCAGACAGAGACTGTGGAGCATTTCTGATTGGTCAGGAATTGTCATGTTACTATAGTAACAGCCTCCTCACAGGAATTTAATAAATAAAATCACTGTGGTGTAGCAGCAACTACACACTTTGGGGAAAAATCAGGGTCACAGTAACTCTGAGCTTCTTCTTCATCCCGCCTTCGTGGCTCAGACGATGCCGGTGCGATTTGTCACCCCAGGAGGCAGAACATGGGGTAGAAGTGGAATCTAGGTCAAGGCTGAGCGAGTGATGCATCGATTGTGACGACTGTCCATTTACTTCCATTTCCCCTGTGTCTCTGGCTCAGGAGAGTAAGCTGCTTGGCTGAAGATCATAGATGCTCTCGCTGTACTCTGAGCACAAAATCTTCTTTAGGGGTTCTTCACAGATAAAGGTCAGGAATTCTGTAATGTCCTAAATGGGTTCCTGTAAGGGTTCTCTGTTTTCCAGAACGGAATCTTGGGGCTAAAACAAAAGAACATCGAGTTCTAGTTTCCCCACAACCTTAGCGAAAAGCTTTGCCCCTGTGTTGGTGAACATTTAAGGTACCATGTAGAACCCAGAGAGGCTTTCTCTTTAGGTAGTCAAGGCTCCCTGGCTTCCTAAATGGGTTCTGCATAGAACCGTCCCTCATAGGGAAGCAGATTGTGGTAGGTTCAACATTCTGCAGTACCTTTAGTAGCCGTTCTTCTGAAGAGATGAGCTAAAGAACCCTTCAGGATTCACTCCTCCCTTCTAAGATTGAGGAACCAAGATAAGAACCAGTGTGGGTTCCATCCATCTATCCATCCATTTATTCATCCATCATTGTACAGTGTGTACTTACACACAAAAGTATGCAGAAAACAACAAGAGGGTTTCAGAAGAGATTCCACATTCTTAGAAAAACAGAATAATCCCAAAGCGTGAAGAGCTTCTTCGCAACGCTAGAATTGTTCTCCATCCTCAGAACCAGTGGAGAACCCTTGTACTATGTAGTTAAAAGTCTGAAGTGGCCGTAGATGGTGTTGGAGGCTAGTTAAATTTTCTCTGCTCTTAGCTTCGTCTGGTGTACAGTTCTGTTTAGACGCTAGCTACATAGCTGCATTAAGGCACTTAAACATTAAGGTTCTAAACGTCTTCCGTCAGTGCTCAGTGGGAAACGACTGGAGGAGGTTCCTGTCAGGTTCTCTTTGATTCTCTGTAGTCACATAGGAACCTGATCTGAAAGGGAAACCCACTAATGTCGGGTTCTTCCTGGAAGCTGATCGTACAGCCAAAGAGTCTTTAAGATTTTTTTTTTTGCAGACTTCTTCAGTCAGCTCTCAGTTGTAAAGTGCTGGAGAAGGTTCCTGCCTGGTTCTCTTGTATATTTAAGAATCTTCTTGAAAAAGGTTCCAGTTTGGAGCCTCTTCTAATGGTAGCTACAGATGGTCAGCCGAGGTTTGTGATCGGTTACTAATTGTTTGGTTTGCGTTTTAGCTACTAGCTTCTTCTGACTAGCACTGAGCTCTGAGATGCAGGGGGACGTCTCCACGTGTCCTACTTTTCCCTCAGGCTTCTTCCTGTCTTGTTGGACATTTGCTCTTTTGTTGGTGTGTTTTAACGCTTTATAGAAAAGGAGGACAGTAGAAACGCTGCGAGGCTGGAAACGGACGAGTAATTCAGCTGCAACTGATTTTTTCCTCTATTTCTTTTTAACAAAAGCTTTGTGGTTTTCCATCAGATTGAAGTCATCTGAGCGAGAAGCCCTTCCCGCTTCTTGGCCATGATGGAGACAGGAAGCTATGAAGAGCTTTTATTTTTTATGTGTTTGATCCCTTTGTCATGATCATCTTGTATTTTTTTGTCTGTGTTTTCTTTGTTCTCGTGCTGTTTTTCTTCTCACTTGGTGTTCTCGTCCCTGTGGGGAACTCGTCTCGCTTGTCTCGCTCGTCTCACTCACAGAGACTCGACTCTTTATCCGTGTGTCTGAGAAGAATGACACGACAAGCGCAGGATTGAGGTTCTTCGGGTTCTTGTTCTTGTGCTCTTTCTGAAGCCGCTTTGCATCATCTGTTAGCTTTTAAAGCTAATCGGTCACTAAAGCACACGTTAAATAGCAACGTGTTTGATTCACGTGCCGCGCTACGTGCTCGCTTATTTACCAGCTTCGTTCTCGTGTTCCATTTGATTAGCAAAGCAAGCTAACTCTTTCAGCTGAGTATAGTAGGTCTGTACACACAGCAGACCCCTCAGGATAGAATCTTCTAGAAATGTTTGTAGAAAACCAACCACATGTTGCTTGCTAGCGTGAGCATAGCGTGAAACAGAGAGATGCTAAATGCTCACATGCTAAATGTGAGGAAGGAAACAGA
Source organism: Tachysurus vachellii (assembly GCF_030014155.1). Lineage (NCBI taxonomy): Eukaryota > Metazoa > Chordata > Actinopteri > Siluriformes > Bagridae > Tachysurus > Tachysurus vachellii. Next base: position 17,389,416 of record NC_083480.1, on the reverse strand, counting down.
GGTCTGAAATGAACAAAGTTTTGTCCTAAATGCTTTTGGACCGGTTCTGGTACTGGTTTTTATGTCTCTTCAGCTGGATCCCTTATTACTGAATGTGCCGCTAGACGAACGACGCGCAAGAAAAAAACACAGTCAACATGTAAACAACGCAGTTAAACTCGGGCTTGACGTTAACTGGAGGCTTTGTGGGATCTTATATATCGTCATTTTCTTTAACGTATATATTTTTTAGGTGAAGTTTAAAACGGTCAGCAGGTGTTAAAGATGGCGGTGGATCTGTGAGAGAAAGCGTACGACTGACCGCACAGAGACTTGCGCATGCATCAACGCCACCAGCCGACAACGACTGTATTAAAATCCAAAACTCCTAATTAATGCACCTCTTGCTGACAGAATGGGGGTTGCCTAGCAACAGCCGATGCGAAGAGCTTTGCAGGAAGCGGTGGAATTCGAGCTGGTGAAAGAAGAGAGAAATGAACCAAAAAAACAAAACAGTCTGATTCAGATTCACTCCCATTCAGATATCTCACTGCTTCTGAGCGCATCCTCTTAAAGAAACCCTTTAGCCGCTACATGCTAACCTAGCTTGTGCGTGTGTGTGAAAGAAAGCACTAAAGAGTCAGGCCATGATCAAATGCCACATCTGCTGTTCTCCCTCCTGAATCCAAGCCTTTTTCGTTCATCCTGCTTTGTCTGAGCGTTTCCTGAAGCTATCATGCCGTGTAAATTCCTCGCTCGTTCCCTCGTTAAAGGTTTTGTGAGGAGGACAGGAGAGCTAACCTTGGGATTAGCCGAGGACGGGGCTGTGAATCAGGCCGAGCCACGGTAATTTATTGAAAAGGACAGATAAGGTTTTCTGCAGTGCAAGCAGTTTGGAGATTCACGTGCACACATGCTCGCGCACACACACACACACACACACACACACACACACACACAAAAACACAGACACACACACACACTGCCATACATCATCTGAGGTACGGTTTCAGGACCATGTGCAAAAAAATAACCACAAATGGCTCACAAATCCTCATTAATAATTCATCATCAGGAGCGAGTGAGGAATCTGAGCCGCAGAGAGAGAGAGAGAGAGAGAGAGAGAGAGAGAGAGAGAGAGAGAGAGTCCTCTGCCGCTTCTTTTTAAAGAGCCGCTCATGTTATTGTTGGTGACCAACTTCCAGGAATTGTCACGGATTCTGAGCAGTGAAGCGAGCGCTGCTGCCTAGAGGCAGGCTGTAAAATAAAGCAGTTTCCTGTAGTAAAAGACCAGACACTCTACACCATGTAAAGTTACGACATCATGACACAAAGAGGCGGGGTTTATCTGATTGACCCTTCCACTGTCGTCTTGTTTGACACTACATAGCTACAGAACGTAATGTCACCCGATTGGCTGAGCGATTTAATGCGTTTAACATTAAATGCCACTCTCGTACAGCTGTCACTCTGTTCTGTAGACTACATTCATCTTTGCTTGTCATGTTGCCTAGCAACCAGATCTAACTGTTAACTGTGCGAGCTAACGACTAACTCGGGTTATTGAGAGAGTCGGAGAGTCGGATTGGGTGCGAGAGCTGGTGCGAGAGCAGGTGTCAGGGAGACTTGGAATTAGTTTGCAGTTCATTAACTCTAGGTATAAAACGGATGGTAATTCTTGTGACGCTGTGACGGGAGACGGGAGACGGGTTCCTTACTTGGACTGACCCTCGGAAATCTGAACGTTTAAAACACCTTACTGAGAGCAGATACAATTCTAAGCTAAGATGGATGGAGACAAGGCTGGAGGCGAGGCTGGAGATGAGGATATAGACGAGGATATAGACGAAGATGGAGATGAGGATATAGACGTTGCTGGAGATGAGGATGGAGACTAGGCTGGAGACGAGGATGGAGACTAGGCTGGAGACGAGGATGGACACGAGGATATAGACGAGGATGGAGACGAGGATATAGACGAGGCTGGAGACCAGGATATAGACGAGGCTGGAGACCAGGATATAGACGAGGCTGGAGACCAGGATATAGACGAGGCTGGAGACCAGGATATAGACGAGGATATAGATGAGGATATAGATGAGGATATAGACGAGGCTGGAGACGATGATATAGATGAGGCTGGAGACGACGATATAGACGAGGATATAGACAAGGCTGGAGACGAGAATTTAGACGAGGCTGGAGACGAGGATATAGATGAGGCTGGAGACGAGGATATAGACGAGGATATAGACAAGGCTGGAGACGAGGATATAGACAAGGCTGGAGACGAGGATATAGACGAGGCTGGAGACGAGGACATAGACAAGGCTGGAGACGAGGATATAGACGAGGCTAGAGACAAAGATATAGATGAGGCTGGAGACGAGGATATAGACGAGGATATAGACAAGGCTGGAGACGAGGATATAGACGAGGCTGGAGACGAGGATATAGACGAGGCTGGAGACGAGGATATAGACGAGGCTGGAGACAAAGATATAGACGAGGCTGGAGACAAAGATATAGATGAGGCTGGAGACGAGGATATAGACGACGATATAGACGACGATATAGACAAGGCTGGAGACGAGGATGGAGACGAGGATGATCTCCCGAAGGTTCTTCACACCTGCTTTCATCACACTGGGTGGAGTAAACGCTCCAGGTCACATGATGGGGTTGATCAGTGATGAGTCTCAGTAACTAATGCACTGATGAGTCTGTGTGAACGTTAGCGACTGACGGCTGCCGTTCTAAAGAAGAAATGAAAAAGAGTAAAAAATATTTCACTTTGTAATATTTATCCTTGTGAGTAATAAATAAATAAATAAACATTATCCACGGTGCCTGGTGAATTTTGACATCATCGAACCTCTGACAATGTTCAAAAATATTGGCACCCAACGAACAAAACATGACCCTTTCACTTAATCCCTTTTATTTCTTTCTTTCTTTCTACGTGATATTCACGTGATTCACGTCCCAGAGAAACTGGGATAATAATAATAGAGCTTATTAAGAAAAACAGCCGTGTTGCTGTGGGCAGCCTTTAGGGCCTGTTTTGTCTTTCTCTCTAATAAACGAAGGCAAAAGTAAAAACGATTTGTATGTAAATGTGTCCTCGCTCCTCTCACTTCCTGATTTAGTTTGCCCACAGCACGGGGAGTTTATCACTCTCATTAGGGGCTGATAGATCTGCAGTCCACCAGGAATAGAATAAATAAAATAGAATAAAAACACAGAACGACTTTGTCCTCGCAGAATAGAGCAGAAATGAGCTCATGCTTTACATTTCCAGGGTTAAAGTAAAGCAGCTGTGAGTGTGTAATAGAAACCTGGGGGGAGGGAAGGAGAGGGGGAGGGAGAGAGAGGGACAGAGAGAGAGAGAGAGAGGGACAGGGATGGGGGAGCGAGAGAGAGACAGAGACAGAGAGAGAGACAGGGATGGGGAGCGAGAGAGAGAGATAGGGAGAGACAGGGAGAGAGAGAGAGAGAGAGAGAGAGAGAGAGAGAGAGACAGGGACGGGGGAGAGAGAGATAGGGACAGGAAGCAGAGAGAGAGAGAGAGCAAGACAGGGATGGGAGAGACAGAGACAGGGGCAGACAGAGAGAGAGAGAGAGACAGACTGAGAGAGAAGTGTGCTGAAAGAAAGAATGAAAGAAAGACAGACAAAGACAGAAAGAAAGACAGAAGGAGAGAGAGAGAGAGACAAACAGACTGGCAGAGCAGGAAAGACAGTGGGAGAGAGACAGAGAGAGTGGGAGACTGAAAGAAAGAGACAGAAAGATGAGGGAGAGAGACGGGGAAGGAGAGACAGAAAGGAAGGAAGAAGGACAGAGACAGATGGGGGAAGGGTCAGAGTTAGTGTCACGCTGTAGCACCGGGAAAAAAGAACAAGAAGAAAAATTAAGATTCCTGTAGGCACAATTTGTAGGCACAATTTCACCAAATTGAGTAATTTTTCACAAAAAAGCACAAAAATTTCACCGCTGTAAAGTCCTGCAGAAACTGATTACACTCCAGTTTCACCCAATTGTGAAACATTCTGATTCAATTTACTTTTGTTTAGATAAAATTGTAACGTCGCAGGTTGACGTCAGAGTTTTCAAAAACGTTCACTTTTTGACCGTCTGCACGAGAAACAGAGATGTTCAGAGATGTTGAGTCCAGTGACAGTTTCTTCACCTGAACCCTGTGCATCTCGTCCTGTCTGGCGTCCTGTCCTGCGTCCTGTCCTGCGTCCTGTCCGGCATCCTGTCCTGCGTCCTGTCCGGCATCCTGTCCTGCGTCCTGTCCGGCATCCTGTCCGGCGTCCAGACCTCACGTTCCGTCTGCTGCCTTCCTGAACATCGCCTCACGTGCTGGTGTTTATTTTAGCGAGCTGTTGGATGTGAAACCGTGACCTTTCAGTGAACCTCTAAAGCCATTAAACTCTTCTCCATCACTTTTCTCCACGTTTCTCTCCCGTCCACATGTTTTATTAACTCTCCTCTGATCACACTCACATGAAGCACCGCAGGAGCCCGGAGACTCCAGAACGGCGGGAATTAAAACTTCTATCTGCGTCCTGCTCTGATTTCAGGAGGAAATGAAAGAAAAGCAGATTTGTTGAAGGTTCCTCAGATTTTAGGATGTAAAGAATAACATGAAGAGGCTAAAAAAAAAAAACTAAATCTAAAACATGAAGCTAAGCTGGTGCCTCACGCTGCTCACTGAATCACTACACAGTCGGCTTCAGGTCAGCTTCACTGCACCTCGTTAAACACTTTCAAATAAATCATCTCATCTCCAGACGTGAGGTTTACAGATTTACGGTGTTTTACAGTGTTTTGGCAACGTTGTAGAAACATGAAACAAACAGATAAAATCAACATTTTTAAATTCTTTAAGCTAGAATTGGTTGGTTGGTTGATCCAGTGTGTTGATTTGTTAGATGGTTGGTTATTTAGTTGATTGGTTGGTTGGTTTGTTGGTTGTTGGATTTGTTTGTATTGTTATTGGATTCTGTTTGTTGTTCGATTCAGTTGTTTGATTCAGCTGATTGATTCAGTTGTTTGATTCAGTTGTTTTGTTCAGTTGTTTTGTTCAGCTGTTTGATTCAGCTGTTTGGTTCAGTTGTTTGATTCAGCTGTTTGGTTCAGTTGTTTGATTCAGCTATTTGGTTCAGTTGTTTGATTCAGCTGTTTGAGTCAGCTGTTTGATTCAGCTGTTTGATTCAGTTGTTTGAGTCAGTTGTTTGAGTCAGCTGTTTGAGTCAGCTGTTTGAGTCAGTTGTTTGGTTGATTCAGTCGGTTTATTTGGTTGGTTCATCATCGGCTTCCACTCTGATGTTTATGTAAACGTGTTGCTGAAGATTTTCACATGATTGTTTATTTCATCACATTTTTGGTTTTTTATTTACGAAGTGAAGTTGCTTTGAAAACATGGAGTTGCAGCTGATGTGAAAAACAAGCGTGATGTTCTCGCTGCTCTGAGGTCTGGAACAGAGGAGCTGCAGTGTTGCTCCTCTGAACATATTGGACTGATTTATTCACCGTCTCCTCTGAACCTCTCAACAATGGTGGATGTGTTCAGACCGAGACGTTTGTTCCCTACAGCCAGTGTGTGGCCCAAACCGACAGCCATCCTTAAACTTGATCAGAGCCATCGCTCCGTCTGCTTAGACATAACTGTGATGTGCAGCTGCACCACTGACAGAGCTGCTGCTCTAGAAAACTAATCAACAGCTTCAGACCAATCAGCATCCAGAACTCCAGTTAATGTTTAAATTACAAGTCGCTAACTTCATGCTAGTTGTAATGACTTTAATAAAAAAAAACAGGTACAAATGTGTGTGTGTGTGTGTGTGTGTGTGTGTGTGTGTGTGTGTGTGTGTGTGTGTCCTTGCCCTGGAACAAAGCTATTCATCTTCCTATAATCATAAATCAAATACTTTTTCCCTCCATCTGTACTTTGGCCAAGCATTAACTCTTTCTCACACACACACACACATACACACACACACACACACACACACACACACACACACACACACACACACACTCACTCACACACATACACACACATACTCACACACACACACTCACACACACACACACACACACACTCACACACACACACACACACACACACACACACACACACACACACACATACTCACACACACACACACACACACACATACTCACACACACACACACATACTCACACACACATACTCAAACACACACACACATACACACACACACACCCACACACTCAAACACACACACATACTCACACACACACACACATACTCACACACACACACACATACTCAAACACACACACTAGCACACACACACTCACACACACACACACACACACACACAAACACACACTAGCACACACACACACGTACTACTGACATGCATCAGATATAAACTGCGCTCAGACTTGTTGTGTTCGACTCTGAGTCCCGTCGTCGTTTCCGTCTCCACTGGTTTATTGTGCGTCTGATCAAAGTCTCCGAGGTGAAAGTGATGCTGACGTTTACTTCAGCAATAAAAAGTCTAATCTGGTGATGCTTGGACTTTCAGGTTGGACTTGTTTCCTCACAGTGTTTAAACATTTTGTCCTGTTTTCCGTGTGATAATAAAGCTAATTAAACACACACACTTTTAAATGTTGTTTTTTTTTTCTTGGTTTGTTTTTTTAACACCATCTTTATCAACTGTTCGGGTTTTTCTCTTTTTTTTTTAAATTTCATTATTCCTTTTTATGGAAATCTTTTCTGTATTTTTGTTCATTTCTAGTAATAAAATTTCTATTTCCTGTTTATTTATTTATTT